>NC_086117.1:56665713-56914280 GCF_963921235.1 Mobula hypostoma
TCCTCCCGCACTCACCACTCTGCTCAGGGTCCATCGCCACTCCTCCCGCACTCACCAGGGTCTGCTCAGGGTCCATCGCCACTCCTCCCGCACTCACCACCTGCTCAGGGTCCATCGCCATCCTCCCGCACTCACCACCTGCTCAGGGTCCATCGCCACTCCTCCCGCACTCACCAGCTGCTCAGGGTCCATCGCCACTCCTCCCGCACTCACCACCTGCTCAGGGTCCATCGCCATCCTCCCGCACTCACCACCTGCTCAGGGTCCATCGCCACTCCTCCCGCACTCACCAGCTGCTCAGGGTCCATCGCCATCCTCCCGCACTCACCACATGCTCAGGGTCCATCGCCATCCTCCCGCACTCACCAGCTGCTCGCCAGGGCTCAGGGTCATCGCCATCCTCCCGCACTCACCACCTGCTCAGGGTCCATCGCCATCCTCCCGCACTCACCACCTGCTCAGGGTCCATCGCCATCCTCCCGCACTCACCACCTGCTCAGGGTCCATCGCCACTCCTCCCGCACTCACCACCTGCTCAGGGTCCATCGCCATCCTCCCGCACTCACCACCTGCTCAGGGTCCATCGCCACTCCTCCCGCACTCACCACCTGCTCAGGGTCCATCGCCACCACTCCTCCCGCACTCACCACCAGCTGCTCAGGGTCCATCGCCACTCCTCCCGCACTCACCACCTGCTCAGGGTCCATCGCCATCCTCCCGCACTCACCACCTGCTCAGGGTCCATCGCCATCCTCCCGCACTCACCACCTGCTCAGGGTCCATCGCCACTCCTCCCACACTCACCACCTGCTCAGGGTCCATCGCCATCCTCCCGCACTCACCAGCTGCTCAGGGTCCATCGCCACTCCTCCCGCACTCACCAGCTGCTCAGGGTCCAGCCACTCCTCCCGCACTCACCACCTGCTCAGGGTCCATCGCCATCCTCCCGCACTCACCACCTGCTCAGGGTCCATCGCCATCCCGCACTCACCAGCTGCTCAGGGTCCATCGCCACTCCTCCCGCACTCACCACCTGCTCAGGGTCCATCGCCATCCTCCCGCACTCACCACCTGCTCAGGGTCCATCGCCACCTCCCGCACTCACCAGCTGCTCAGGGTCCATCGCCACTCCTCCCGCACTCACCACCTGCTCAGGGTCCATCGCCATCCTCCCGCACTCACCACCTGCTCAGGGTCCATCGCCACTCCTCCCGCACTCACCACCTGCTCAGGGTCCATCGCCACTCCTCCCGCACTCACCACCTGCTCAGGGTCCATCGCCATCCTCCCGCACTCACCACCTGCTCAGGGTCCATCGCCACTCCTCCCGCACTCACCAGCTGCTCAGGGTCCATCGCCATCCTCCCGCCACTCACCACCTGCTCAGGGTCCATCGCCATCCTCCCGCACCACCAGCTGCTCAGCCATCGCCACTCCTCCCGCACTCACCACCTGCTCAGGGTCCATCGCCACTCCTCCCGCACTCACCACCTGCTCAGGGACCATCGCCATCCTCCCAAACTCACCAGCTGCTCAGGGTCCATCACTCCTCCCGCACTCACCAGCTGCTCAGGGTCCATCGCCACTCCTCCCGCACTCACCACCTGCTCAGGGTCCATCGCATCTCCCGCACCACCACCTGCTCAGGGTCCATCGCCACTCCTCCCGCACTCACCACCTGCTCAGGGTCCATCGCCACTCCTCCCGCACTCACCACCTGCTCAGGGTCCATCGCCACTCCTCCCTGACCGCCACCACCTGCTCAGGGTCCATCGCCACTCCTCCCGCACTCACCAGCTGCTCAGGGTCCATCGCCATCCTCCCGCACTCACCACCTGCTCAGGGTCCATCGCCATCCTCCCGCACTCACCAGCTGCTCAGGGTCCATCGCCATCCTCCCGCACTCACCAGCTGCTCAGGGTCCATCGCCATCCTCCCGCACTCACCACCTGCTCAGGGTCCATCGCCATCCTCCCGCACTCACCAGCTGCTCAGGGTCCATCGCCATCCTCCCGCACTCACCACCTGCTCAGGGTCCATCGCCACTCCTCCCGCACTCACCACCTGCTCAGGGTCCATCGCCACTCCTCCCGCACTCACCAGCTGCTCAGGGTCCATCGCCACTCCTCCCGCACTCACCACCTGCTCAGGGTCCATCGCCATCCTCCCGCACTCACCACCTGCTCAGGGTCCATCCTCCCCCGCACTCACCACCTGCTCAGGGTCCATCGCCACTCCTCCCGCACTCACCACCTGCTCAGGGTCCATCGCCACTCCTCCCGCACTCACCACCTGCTCAGGGTCCATCGCCATCCTCCCGCACTCACCACCTGCTCACTCACCACCTGCTCAGGGTCCATCGCCACTCCTCCCGCACTCACCACTGCTCAGCCATCGCCACTCCTCCGCACTCACCACCTGCTCAGGGTCCATCGCCATCCTCCCGCACTCACCACCTGCTCAGGGTCCATCGCCACTCCTCCCGCACTCACCAGCTGCTCAGGGTCCATCGCCACTCCTCCCGCACTCACCAGCTGCTCAGGGTCCATCGCCACTCCTCCCGCACTCACCACCTGCTCAGGGTCCATCGCCATCCTCCCGCACTCACCACCTGCTCAGGGTCCATCGCCACTCCTCCCGCACTCACCAGCTGCTCAGGGTCCATCGCCATCCTCCCGCACTCACCACCTGCTCAGGGTCCATCGCCATCCTCCCGCACTCACCAGCTGCTCAGGGTCCATCGCCATCCTCCCGCACTCACCACCTGCTCAGGGTCCATCGCCATCCTCCCGCACTCACCACCTGCTCAGGGTCCATCGCCACTCCTCCCGCACTCACCAGCTGCTCAGGGTCCATCGCCATCCTCCCGCACTCTCCACCTGCTCAGGGTCCATCGCCATCCTCCCGCACTCACCACCTGCTCAGGGTCCATCGCCATCCTCCCGCACTCACCACCTGCTCAGGGTCCATCGCCACTCCTCCCGCACTCACCAGCTGCTCAGGGTCCATCGCCATCCTCCCGCACTCACCACCTGCTCAGGGTCCATCGCCATCCTCCCGCACTCACCACCTGCTCAGGGTCCATCGCCATCCTCCCGCACTCACCAGCTGCTCAGGGTCCATCGCCATCCTCCCGCACTCACCACCTGCTCAGGGTCCATCGCCATCCTCCCGCACTCACCAGCTGCTCAGGGTCCATCGCCATCCTCCCGCACTCACCACCTGCTCAGGGTCCATCGCCACTCCTCCCGCACTCACCACCTGCTCAGGGTCCATCGCCACTCCTCCCGCACTCACCACCTGCTCAGGGTCCATCGCCACTCCTCCCGCACTCACCACCTGCTCAGGGTCCATCGCCATCCTCCCGCACTCACCACCTGCTCAGGGTCCATCGCCACTCCTCCCGCACTCACCAGCTGCTCAGGGTCCATCGCCACTCCTCCCGCACTCACCAGCTGCTCAGGGTCCATCGCCATCCTCCCGCACTCACCACCTGCTCAGGGTCCATCGCCATCCTCCCGCACTCACCACCTGCTCAGGGTCCATCGCCATCCTCCGCACTCACCACTGCTCAGGGTCCATCGCCATCCTCCCGCACTCACCAGCTGCTCAGGGTCCATCGCCACTCCTCCCGCACTCACCACCTGCTCAGGGTCCATCGCCATCCTCCCGCACTCACCACCTGCTCAGGGTCCATCGCCACTCCTCCCGCACTCACCAGCTGCTCAGGGTCCATCGCCATCCTCCCGCACTCACCACCTGCTCAGGGTCCATCGCCATCCTCCCGCACTCACCACCTGCTCAGGGTCCATCGCCATCCTCCCGCACTCACCACCTGCTCAGGGTCCATCGCCACTCCTCCCGCACTCACCAGCTGCTCAGGGTCCATCGCCATCCTCCCGCACTCACCACCTGCTCAGGGTCCATCGCCACTCCTCCCGCACTCACCACCTGCTCAGGGTCCATCGCCACTCCTCCCGCACTCACCACCTGCTCAGGGTCCATCGCCACTCCTCCCGCACTCACCACCTGCTCAGGGTCCATCGCCATCCTCCCGCACTCACCAGCTGCTCAGGGTCCATCGCCACTCCTCCCGCACTCACCACCTGCTCAGGGTCCATCGCCACTCCTCCCGCACTCACCACCTGCTCAGGGTCCATCGCCATCCTCCCGCACTCACCACCTGCTCAGGGTCCATCGCCACTCCTCCCGCACTCACCAGCTGCTCAGGGTCCATCGCCACTCCTCCCGCACTCACCACCTGCTCAGGGTCCATCGCCATCCTCCCGCACTCACCAGCTGCTCAGGGTCCATCGCCATCCTCCCGCACTCACCAGCTGCTCAGGGTCCATCGCCATCCTCCCGCACTCACCACCTGCTCAGGGTCCATCGCCATCCTCCCGCACTCACCACCTGCTCAGGGTCCATCGCCATCCTCCCGCACTCACCACCTGCTCAGGGTCCATCGCCACTCCTCCCGCACTCACCAGCTGCTCAGGGTCCATCGCCACTCCTCCCGCACTCACCACCTGCTCAGGGTCCATGCTCGCCAGGCTCAGGGTCCATCGCCATCCTCCCGCACTCACCACCTGCTCAGGGTCCATCGCCACTCCTCCCGCACTCACCAGCTGCTCAGGGTCCATCGCCATCCTCCCGCACTCACCACCTGCTCAGGGTCCATCGCCATCCTCCCGCACTCACCACCTGCTCAGGGTCCATCGCCACTCCTCCCGCACTCACCAGCTGCTCAGGGTCCATCGCCATCCTCCCGCACTCACCACCTGCTCAGGGTCCATCGCCATCCTCCCGCACTCACCACCTGCTCAGGGTCCATCGCCATCCTCCCGCACTCACCACCTGCTCAGGGTCCATCGCCACTCCTCCCGCACTCACCACCTGCTCAGGGTCCATCGCCATCCTCCCGCACTCACCACCTGCTCAGGGTCCATCGCCATCCTCCCGCACTCACCACCTGCTCAGGGTCCATCGCCATCCTCCCGCACTCACCAGCTGCTCAGGGTCCATCGCCACTCCTCCCGCACTCACCACCTGCTCAGGGTCCATCGCCATCCTCCCGCACTCACCACCTGCTCAGGGTCCATCGCCACTCCTCCCGCACTCACCAGCTGCTCAGGGTCCATCGCCATCCTCCCGCACTCACCACCTGCTCAGGGTCCATCGCCCATCCTCCCGCACTCACCAGCTGCTCAGGGTCCATCGCCATCCTCCCGCACTCACCAGCTGCTCAGGGTCCATCGCCATCCTCCCGCACTCACCAGCTGCTCAGGGTCCATCGCCATCCTCCCGCACTCACCACCTGCTCAGGGTCCATCACCACTCCTCCCGCCACTCACCACCTGCTCAGGGTCCATCGCCACTCCTCCCGCACTCACCAGCTGCTCAGGGTCCATCGCCACTCGCCACTCCTCCCGCACTCACCACCTGCTCAGGGTCCATCGCCATCCTCCCGCACTCGCCACCTGCTCAGGGTCCATCGCCACTCCTCCCGCACTCACCACCTGCTCAGGGTCCATCGCCACTCCTCCCGCACTCACCACCTGCTCAGGGTCCATCGCCATCCTCCCGCACTCACCAGCTGCTCAGGTTCCATCGCCACTCCTCCCGCACTCACCAGCTGCTCAGGGTCCATCGCCACTCCTCCCGCACTCACCACCTGCTCAGGGTCCATCGCCACTCCTCCCGCACTCACCACCTGCTCAGGGTCCATCGCCATCCTCCCGCACTCACCAGCTGCTCAGGGTCCATCGCCACTCCTCCCGCACTCACCAGCTGCTCAGGGTCCATCGCCACTCCTCCCGCACTCAGCACCTGCTCAGGGTCCATCGCCATCCTCCCGCACTCACCACCTGCTCAGGGTCCATCGCCACTCCTCCCGCACTCTCCAGCTGCTCAGGGTCCATCGCCATCCTCCCGCACTCACCACCTGCTCAGGGTCCATCGCCGCATCCTCCCGCACTCACCAGCTGCTCAGGGTCCATCGCCATCCTCCCGCACTCACCTCCTGCTCAGGGTCCATCGCCATCCTCCCGCACTCACCACCTGCTCAGGGTCCATCGCCATCCTCCCGCACTCACCACCTGCTCAGGGTCCATCGCCACTCCTCCCGCACTCACCAGCTGCTCAGGGTCCATCGCCACTCCTCCCGCACTCACCACCTGCTCAGGGTCCATCGCCATCCTCCCGCACTCACCACCTGCTCAGGGTCCATCGCCACTCCTCCCGCACTCACCAGCTGCTCAGGGTCCATCGTCATCCTCCCGCACCTCCCGCACTCACCTGCTCAGGGTCCATCGCCATCCTCCCGCACTCACCACCTGCTCAGGGTCCATCGCCATCCTCCCGCTCAGGGTCCATCGCCACTCCTCCCGACCTGCTCAGGGTCCATCGCCACCCCGCACTCACCACCTGCTCACCTGCTCAGGGTCCATCGCCATCCTCCCGCACTCACCACCTGCTCAGGGTCCATCGCCACCTCCCGCACTCACCACCTGCTCAGGGTCCATCGCCATCCTCCCGCACTCACCACCTGCTCAGGGTCCATCGCCACTCCTCCCGCACTCACCACCTGCTCAGGGTCCATCGCCACTCCTCCCGCACTCACCAGCTGCTGGGTCCATCGCCACTCCTCCCGCACTCACCACCTGCTCAGGGTCCATCGCCATCCTCCCGCACTCACCACCTGCTCAGGGTCCATCGCCATCCTCCCGCACTCACCACCTGTCCAACAGTAAAAAGTTCAATATCCAGTCTGCAAACACGTTCCTCTGTCATCGTGATATGACCCAGGATTGCACCATCTGTTGTTAACCAGATCAGTAAGCACCCAACTCCTTTATGCTTATCCCTCTCAGTGCACTTCCGGTCAGTCAGCAACGGTATCTCGACGGCGAGCCACACCTCGTGCTGCACTGCGTTTCTCCCTTCTGTGATACACAGTCTCCTCTTCTCCTCTGACCGTTGTAGATAAATAGATATACTCGACCCGGTCCAATACTGCAAACTTCCTGGAAAATAAGTCCAGACTGTGTGATCCCCCTCTGCATCCTCTGTGTGTTTTCCTCTGGATATCTGTATGACCCGGAACCATCTGTTGTTAACCAGATCTGCCACAGGAAACAGTCCTCTTCTCCTCTGAGGTCCAGTTCATTGGCTATATTTGGAAGAGGGAGTTAGGTATGGCCCTTGTGGCTAAAGGGATCAGGGGGTATGGAGGGAAGGCTGGTACAGGGTTCTGAGTTGGATGATCAGCCATGATCGTACTGAATGGCGGTGCAGGCTCAAAGGGCCGAATGGCCTACTCCTGCAACTATTTTCTATGTTTCTATGTTTCTATGTTTCAGCAGGGGTGTCCGCCGCTCTGCTCGCTAAACTGGCCGGCATTAGCTGGTCCGTGAAATACACAATGCGACCTTGCTTCTGTCCCGCGTGTCGGGATGTAACCATTTCCAGCGCTAAAAAAAACCCAAATAAAACTCTCTTTACCAGCATGTTAGAGAGGGTGCAGCTTCGACGTGTTACCGTGAGAAAAAAAATATACAAAAAATAACGTAAATTAAAAAGTAAGAAGAAGAAAGTCATTGTCCACCAGGGCAGGGATAGCTGGTCCATTATGCCATGCAGCAAGTTTGACTTGCGCCAGGTAAGTCTCCAGGCGGCTAACACCATTGTATCTGTGGAGCTTCAGGATCGATCTTGTGGTGTTATTGCTGGGGCCTGTTGTTCCTCCTCTTTCTCAGGTGGCGTTGCTGGTGCCTGGCACATTGCACGTCCTCCATGGACGTGGCATCTTGGGTTCCCAGGGGCAGTCTGCAAGAGAAGCAGGTTCACCCTGGGTACAATCACCTCATCAGGGTTCCCTGGGGTGGCACAATGTTCTCCCTCCAGGTTGGCATCCCGGGGGTGCAGGGCAGGCATACCACTTGGTCCTTCAACTTATTCCCCAGGCCTCAAAGTGCTCCATCCAACATCATAGCTCTTCAATTTCACTGTAAATTTCTAATCACACTCCTGGCACCAATGTGGCAAGCATTTGGTCCATGATGACAGACAAGAAGATCTCGTTTATCTCAACTGACGTTTTTATTGCAACAAGCACAATAACAGACAGAGTGTAACGGCTCAATGAGAAACAACTCTGTCACATACAGACAGGGGAGGTGTTCACTACACGCCCTGTTTACAGTCAGGGTGACACACAAACACACACGTGAACAACTGTCTAACCCAAGCTAAAATAAATGAATTTGAACATCCCACCATAATTCCACTGGACGCACATACCACAAATGCTTTTGAAAACAAGAACAAGAAGTAGCACTGGCCGCTAGGAATGCTGGGATGAGCCGTCGACCAGGCCCCCACAGTGTCACAGTACTTTGAACTTCCTTCTCTCCGACTGACCATAAACTGAAGGGATGGTTCCATGTGAACTGGGGGCACAAACTGAAGATCGGGAAGTTTGGCAGGGCTACAGAAGCTGAGCTCCACTCTTTGAGATGCTGAGGTTTATGACAGGACTTGAGAATGGGACCGATGTCCTGCTTTTGTGAACCGGCGGAGTAACGAACTTCACTCCCAACAAGAGGTGCGGAGGTGATGGGAGTAACAAACTTCACTCCCAACAAGAGCCCGAGAAATCAAAAACTCAAAGCCCACAGCACGAAGGCAGAAATCCCGTCTTACCAGCTAAACCAAGCAGGCAGACAATACTTCAGGGTAAAGTTTTATTCAGGGACACAGTGCAGAACAGGCCCTTCTGGTCCAACAAGCTGCACCACCCAGCAACCCCCGATTTATTCCCAGCCTAACCACAGAGCAATTTACAACGACCAATTAACCTACTGACCAGTTGGTCTTAGGACTGAGGGAGGAAGCCAGAGTACCCGGAGGAAACCCGCACATTCCACAGGGAGGATGTGCAAACTCTTTACAGAGGGCTCGGAGCTAAACTCTGAACTGTGCAACGCCCTTAGCTGTGCTAGCGTCACACTAACCGCTACACTACCCTGGCACCCTAAATTACACTGTGATTCCTTCATGTTCAAGTCCAAGTTTAATTTTCAGTCAGCCAGACACATGAATACCGAGAAGCGAAACAACTTTTCTCTGGGGCCAGGGTGCAAACCACATTACCAACAGTCAGACACAGAACACCACACATATAACTCATATAAATATGATGGCAGAAAAACACACAAATACAAAAAAAGTAAAAACTCATAATGATATTGCCTACCACCCTGAGTGTCATTCCTGTTCAGTGACGGTGCATAGACAATGTCCTGGAAAGAACAAGCCCGCAGCAGTTCCTCACCTCACTCAGGGTCAGCCACAGAGGAACACAATCCAGCTTGTCTTTGTGGGTGAATGGCCTGCTCTCAATGTGCTCACTATACAGGATCAGGGACCGACAGCAGCCAAGTTCAACGCTCCTGTTCACTCGTACCTCTTTGTGTTGCCCTTGGAGAAGGTCCCAAGAGCTTCTCTGGCTCTGAGTTTTATAACTCTGGCTCTCTGGAGCTGGTCAGACAATGGCTCACATTGTTCACCCTGGAATCCACAGGGGTACCGCTCTGCCTGGTTTGGATGGAGCAACAGAAAGGAAAAGGGAAACACAGCTCCGTCTGTGCTATGGTAGAAAGCTGCTCAAGACGTTGCCGGCCTTGTGGCAGTGGTAGCGAGTGTCTGAAATTGGTGCCATCTCTGGGGTCAACTCAGGACAGGAAGCAGATCCTGATCTGTCATAAACAGGCCCACCCCAAAGCAAACCAGACAGAGCGGGCATAGACAGGCCCATCCAAACCAAACCAGACTGAGCGGGCATAGAGAGGTTCACCCCAGACCAAATCAGACTGAGCTGGCCTAGAGAAGTTCACCCCAAACCAAACCAGACAGAGCGGGCATAGACAGGTTTACCCCAAACCAAACCAGACTGAGCTGGCCTGGACGGACCTACTCAAACCAAACCAGGCTGAGCGGGCATAGACAGGTTTACCCCAAATCAAACCAGACTGAGTGGGTATAGACAGGACCATCCAAACCACAGCACATAGAGCTCCTGCACCTTTATACAACTCTGGTTACGTCACACCTGGACTATTGCGTTCAGTTCTGGTCACCCCATTACAAGAAGGATATGAAGGCTTTGGAGAGGGTGCAGAAGAGATTCACCAGGATGCTGCCTGGATTAGAGGGCATGGGCTATAATGAGAGGTTGGACAAACTTGGCTGTTTAGATTAGATTATGAGAACACTCAGTCCTCTTCTATTGTCATTTAGAAATGCATACATGCATTAAGAAATGATACAATGTTTCTCCGGAGTGATATCACAGAAAACAGGACAGACCAAAGACTAACACTGACAGAACCACATAATTATAACATACAGTTACAGCAGTGCAAAGCAATACCATAATTTGATAAAGAACAGACCATAGGCACAGTAAAAAATAGTCTCAAAGTCCCGAGTTGATCGACTGCCAAGTCCCTGATAGCAGGCGGCAAAAGGGAGAAACTCCCTGCCATAAAGCTCCAGGCACCGTCAACTTGCCGATGCCTTGGAAGCAGCCGACCACAGCCGACCCTGAGTCCATCGGTACGAAAATTCCGAGCTTCCAAGCAGCCTCTCCAATACAGCCTCCCGAGCGCCATCCTCTGCCGAGCGCCTTCGACCTCTCCCTGGCCACTAAAACACGCAAAGCCGAGGATTTCGGGGCCTTCAGCTCCGGAGATTCTGGTTACCACACAGTAGCAGCGGTAGCAAAGCAGACATTTCAGAAGTTTTCCAGATGTTCTGCTGTGCTCTCACGTCTGTCTCCATCAAATCAGGATTGTGCACGGTCCCCTACTTGACAAATAACAGATATTCATCACCGAAGTAGCCGCGCGCACTGCCATCGCGCCACCATCTTCTCCCTCACCCCCCACCCGCCCCCCCCCCACAGAAAGGAGATCAGGTAGAAGTTTATAAAATTATGAGAACAAATTCAGAGTAGAGAGACAGTATCCTTTTCTCAGAGTTAAACTGTCTAAGGTAACATACACAAAATGCTGGAGGCACTCAGCTGGCCCAGCAGCATCCTGAAATGAACAGTTGAAATTTTGGGTCGAGGCCCTTGATCAGGACTGGAAAAAAAAGGATGAGGTCAAAGTGGGGGGGAGAGGCAGAAGATGTACAAGGTGGTAGGTGCTAAGTAAAACTGGGAGAGGCGGAGGGGGCGAAGAGCTGGGAAGTTGATTGGTGAAAGGGATAAAGGGCTGGAGGAGAGGGAATCTGTAGGAGAGGACAGGAGACCATGAAGAAAAGAAAGGAGGAAGAGTACCAGAGGGGGTGATGGGCAGGCAAGGAAAATGGTGAGAGAGGGAAACAGGAATGAGGAATGGTGTGCAGGTCAATTTCCGGAAGATTGAGAAATCAATGTTCATGCCTATCGATATTCATATATAGGAGGGGAGGGTTAGATTGATCTTAGAGTAGGTTAAAGGTCAGCACAATATTATGGGCCAAAGGTTAGAGGCCATCCTGTTGGAATATAAGGTGTTGTTTCTCCAACCTGAGTGTGGCCTCATCACGGCAGTAGAGGAAGCCATGGACTGAGATGTCAGAATGGAATAGGAAGTGGAACTGAAATGGGTAGACACCATCCAATATCAGAAGGCATGCATTTAAGGTGAGAGGAAGTGAACAGAGAACATACGTACGGGCTCTGTACTTCAGCCCATAATTTTGTGCCAACCTTTTAACCTACTCTAAGATCAATCTAACCCTTCCCTCCTACATAGCCCTCTATTCTTCTATCATCTGTCACGATGTACGCTGGCGATATCGGAACCCAAGTGTGGAGGAAAGACAGACTCCAATGTAGAGACAGTGACCAAAGTTTATTCATAAGAATTCTAGCAAAACATCAGTGGCTTGGCTGTGATGTAACATTCTCAAAACTAGGACCCCGCGATTAGCGCTAACCGGGAGTCCACTTAAATAATACAGATAACACGGAATCCCTGAGATTATCAATATAAACAAAGTTTAAACAGAAAGCAGAAGGAGATCATATTACAAAAAGCAGGTCACTTGAGAAAAACGCAAGGAAATCTAAATGATTAACGACTCTTATTAAACAGAAATGAACCCAATTCAGGTGCTCTAAAAACCTCTGGGACCAATGCTCTCCGGCACCCTGCACACTGCTGAAGAGTTCATTACGTCATCAGAATCAGAATCACTTTATTGCTGGTATGTGACACAAACCAGAATTGATTGTGGTTCAGTGCCAAGCTTAAAACCCAGGACAATACCATGATAGACAACACAATAGCAACCAACAATTCACAAGACAATAGTACAAACAGACACAAACAATTGACAATTAGCACAAATCACAAGTCAATAATCAAAAAAATAAGCAATGACATATGAGCAGATTTAATAACTATCAACAGAACAAGGAGAGTTTAGGAAAGACCATTTATCGGATATTCTGCAGGGACGGTGAGGGTATTACACCTGAGAGAGTTTTGTTGTGAAGCTGGATAGCTACTGGAAGGAAGCTTTGGGAGATGACATGTAGAGATGGTGCCGATGGTCTTGTGGCAATTGATGAATAGGTGACTGCTGGGTGGGTGGAGTCGGTAGCTGACAGCCAATGATCTTCTCCGCTGAGAGGACCACTCACTGCAGCCTGGACTTGGGGAGGGAGGAGGCGGTGGGAAACCAAACGGTGACAGAGGTGGTCACAACACTCTTAATGATGGCTGAGTAACAATTCATCAGGATGTGCCCTGAGGTGTTAAGTTTCCTTAGCTGGTGTAGGAAGACCAGTCTCTGCTATCTGCCTATCTAAGTGTTCCCTACATGCCCTTGATGTATCTGCATCTACCAGCACCCCTGGTAGGGTGCTCCATGCACACACCACTCTCTGTAAAGAACTTACCTCTGACCTCCCCGCTATACTTCACTCTGATCACCTTAACACTGTGACCTCTGGTATTAGCTGTTGCCACCCTAGGGAAAAGTCTCTGGCTATCCACTCGATCTATGCCTCTTATCAGCTTGTACTTTTGCACCGTACTGCATTTGCCAACATGCAGTGGAGAGCAAGTTTGTAAATCTGGGCATGGTGAGGGTGGAGCGCCGCGGGAGGGGTCTGGGGCAGGTGGCAGAGAAGGAGTGACAAGGGTGAGGGATAGCATTGGATGCAGGTACATCCAGCCATGGGACAGCAGGCAAGGATATTTGATTCCAAATGACTAGATTATAGAACGTCTCTCTGGTGCTTCCCACTCCCTCCCCTCTCCCTTCCCCTTTTCCCAATCATGATTCCCCTCTCCCTGCCCCCTTCCCACTCTCAGTCCACAATAGAGACCCATATCAGAATCAGGTTTATCATCACTCACATATGGCATGAAATTTGATTTTGCAACAGCAGTACAGTGCAATACATAAAATTACAACAGTACTGTGCAAAAGTCTTAGGCATCCTAGTGTTGTATCTACTTGCCTGAGACTTTTGTTCAAAAGGAACATTCAGGACAGAGTGTTGTACACGGAGAGTGGTGGCTGCTGGAGACAGAGGAGTTAAAGTGGATCTTAGCTGGACACATGTTTGTACTGGGATTGGGGGTGTGGATGTAGACATTGTGTAGGCAGAAGGGATTGGTTTAGTTAGGTATTTCATTCTAATTTAATTTGTTTGGCACAACACTGTGGGCTGAAGGGGCTTTTCCCGTGCAGCACTGTTCTGTGCGTGGGATCTTTGAGTGGTCACGGGCCTTGGAGATGTTGCATCCACCGCCAGCTCTGGATGTCACACAACGTGGAGTTTACACACTTGCCTTGTGACCATGTGGGGTTTCCCCTGCGTGCTTCAGGTTCCTCCCACATCCCCACGACCCGCTGGCTGCTGGGTCAGCCGTCAGTCGGTGCACAGAACCTGGGCAGAGTTGAATGGAAAAGCAGGGAAAAGAGATTACGGGAAAAAGTAGTGGATGGACTTCTCCTGTAAATTGGGATAAAATCAGTGGTCATCAGGAAAGAAAAGGGAATGTGGGGAAAATGTCATTGTGCTGAATCCAATGTAGAAAACTATACTTCCCACTGGCTCAGTGAAGCAGCCAGCATAATCAAAGACCCCACCCACCCCAGACATTCTCCCTTCTCCCCTCTCCCATCAGGCAGAAGATACAAAAGCCTGAAAGCACATACCACCAGCCTCAAGGACAGCTTCTACCCCACCGCTGCCGGCCTATAGGGCGGTCCACGAGAATAAGATGGAATCTTGACCTCACAGTCTACGTCAATGACCTTCCGCCTTATTGTCTGCCTGCACTGCACTTCCTCTGTAACACTTCATTCTGCATTATGTTATCATAGTCCTCTGTGCTACCTCAATGCAGTTCCTTATTTATGAGTTTATTCATTTGTTTGTTTATTGAGATACAGCTGGAAATAGCTCTTCCAGCCCTTTGAGCCACGCCTCCCAGCAACCCCTGATTTAGCCCTAGACTAATCACGGGACAATTTATAATGACCAAATAACCTACCAACTGGTGCATCACGACGTGGTCTCAAGCAACAAGAAGCCACACCACCCGAAATGGAACTTGACTCAGCACCCATTGTTTGAAGTTTCTGTTCAGCACCTTGGCATATCTTATGTTGAAAACGTCCAGTTGAGTAGATGTTGTTGCACTTTTTCAGAAGCTTTTACACTTTATTCTGTATCATGATTGTTTCCTCTTATTCCAGCTAGATGTACTGTGTAACGATTAGGTCTTGGGACACATGACAATAAAAACCGAAACCGAAATAAAATTTCACGAGTTTTAAATGATATGGTTCCTTATGGTTACCATAGCCAGGGGTGGTAGTGGGGACAAGCTCTCACTACCTATTAAATGTTCTCAATGGCGTGCATCTCAAATGGACCCTGACAACCAAGTCCAGCTCCTGGCCTTCATATGTGGCTTGGTGCAAAGCCCAGTGGAAACGTTTCTACTGACAGGAGAAGAGGTAAAGGTGGGCTACTGACACTTTAAAACCAGTCACAGTGGGCAGCTGGGGCTTGTCAGCCGTGGCTGACAGCTCATCTAGGAGAAGGAAAACTCTGATCTCAAACATCCAGTGCCTTGTGGCTACACCCACTCATGAGGAAAGGCTTCAGGAGTAAACAGTGATGGAAGATTCCAGAGCTGGAGTCCCTAAGGCATCCCTGTCGAGTTCAATGCTGACTGGCAACTTCTGCAATGCCGCTGGTGTTAAACTGTATGGGTCTCTGCCTTTCCAACACAGCTTCCTCTGCAATTTCCACCATCTCCAAAGGGATCCTCCCTCTCAACATGACTTCACCTCCTCCCCCCTACCACCCCATCTCCACTTTCCGCAGGGATCGCTCCCTCCAAGATTTCCTTGTCCATTCCTTCCTCCCAAATAATTTCCCTCCTGGCACCTATTCCTGCAAGTAGCCAAACTGCTTCACCTGCCCATACACAGGTGTATTCTTTTGAATGCACACAGCATAAGAAATAAAATGGATGATCTTGAAATTCAGCTACAGATTGGCAAGTATGATGATGTGGCCATCTCTGAAACTTTGCTAAAGGAGCTGATCGTCCAAGGATATATGGTGCATCAGAAAGGTAGGTTAGTAGGCAGAGGGGGTGGTGTGGCCTTGTGTATTAGAAATAATATTAAATCATTAGAAAGGGATGATATAGGATTGGAAGGTGTAGAGTCTCTATGGGTTGAGCAAGGGTAAGGGTAAAAGGATCCTACTGGCAGTTGTATACATGCCTCCAAATAGCAGCCAGAATGTGGATTACAAATTACAGCAGGAGTTGGAAAAGCCTTGTCAGGAGGGTAATGTCATGATAATCGTTGGGGATTTTAACATGAACGTGGATTGGGAAAACCAGGCCAGTACTGGACCTCAAGAGAGAGAATTTGTAGAATGTCTAAGGGGTGGCTTTTTAGAACAGCTTGTTGTTGAGTCCACTAGGGGATCAGCTGTGCTGGATTAGGTATTGTGCAATGATCCGGAGGTGATAAGAGAGTTTAAGGTTAACAGACCCTTATGGAACAGTGATCACAATATGATCGAGTTCACTTTGAAATTTGAGAGGGAATAAAGGAAATTTACAATGGCATGAGGGAGGAACTGGCCAAAGTTGACTGGAAAGGGACACTAGCAGGAAGGACAGCAGAGCAGCAATGGCTAGAGTTTCTGTGAAAAATGAGGGAGGTGCAAGACAGATATATTCCAAATAAGAAGAAATTTTCAAATGGAAGAAGGCCACTACGGTGGTTGACAAGTGAAGTCAGAGCCAAAGTAAAAGCAAAAGAGAGGGCATACAAGGAAGCCAAAGCCAGTGGGAAGATAGAGGATTGGGAAGCTTATAAAAACTTGCAGAAGGAAACTAAGAGGGTCATAAGGAAGGAAAAGATGAATTATGAAAGGAAGCTGGTAACTAATATCAAAGCTTTTATAAGGGTTAAAGAGAGTTGAGGGTAGATATAGGACCAATAGAAAATGACGCTGGAGATATTGTAATGAGAGAAGCAGAGATGGCAGAGGAACTTAATGTGTATTTTGCGTCAGTCTTCACAGTGAAAGACATCTGAAGTATACCGGACATCCAAGAGAGTCAGGGAAGTGAAGTATGTGCAGTGAAAATTACGACTGAGAAGGTGCTCAGGAAGCTTAATGCTCTGAGGGTGGATAAATCTCCTGGACCTGATGGAAAGCACCCCTGGGTTTTGAAGGAAGTAATTGGAGAGACTACGGATGCTTTAACAATTATCTTTCAAGAATCGATAAGTTCTGGCATTGTACCAGATGACTGGAAAATTGCAAATGTTACTCTGCTATTTAAGAAGGGTGGGAGGCAGCAGAAAGGAAACTATAGACCTGTTAGCCTGACATCAGTGGTTGGGAAGTTGTTGGAATCAATTATTAGGGATGAGATTATGGAGTACCTGGAGGCACATGACAAGATAGGCCAAAGCCAGCATGGTTTCCTGAAAGGAAAATCCTGCCTGACTTACCTACTGCAATTCTTTGAGGAAATTACAAGCAGGGAATTACAAAGGAGATGCAGTAGATGTGGTGTACTTGGATTTTCAGAAGGCCTTTGACAAGGTGCTGCACGTGAGGCTGCTTAGCAAG
This sequence comes from Mobula hypostoma, assembly GCF_963921235.1. Classification (NCBI taxonomy): domain Eukaryota; kingdom Metazoa; phylum Chordata; class Chondrichthyes; order Myliobatiformes; family Myliobatidae; genus Mobula; species Mobula hypostoma. The sequence continues at coordinate 56,682,899 of NC_086117.1, forward strand.
ATAGGAGCCCATGGAATTACAGGGAAGTTACTAGCATGGTCGGCAGAAAACAGAGAGTGGAAATAAAGGGATCCTATTCTGGTTGACTGCCGGTTACCAGTGGAGTTCCACAGGGGTCGGTGTTGGGACCACTGCTTTTTACAATGTGTATCAATGATTTGGTCTATGGGATTAAAGGATTTGTGGCTAAATTTGCCAATGATACAAAGATAGGTGGAGGAGTGGGTAGTGTTGAGGAAACAGCCTGCAGAGAGACTGAGGTGCATTTAAGGCAGAGATTGATAAGTTCTTGATTAACCAGGGCATCAAAGAGTATGGGGAGAAGGAAGGGGTGTGGGAATGACTGGAGCTGGATCAGCCCATGAATCCCTCTCTCCTTTGGCCCACTCTCCTCTCCTATCAGATTCCAGCTGCTGATCTTTCCCACCCACCTGACTTCCCCTATCACCTACACACAAAATAATCTGCAGATGCTGGGGTCGAAGCAACACTCACAACACGCTGGAGGAACTCAGCAAGTCGGGCAGCATCCGTGGAAACGATCAGTCAACGTTTCGGGCCGGAACCCTTCGTCAGGACTGTAGAGGGAGGGGGTAGAGGCCCTATAAAGAAGGTGGGGGGAAGGTGAAGGAGAAGGCTGGTAAGTTCCAGGTGAAAAACCAGTAAGGGGAAAGATAAAGGGGTGGGGAAGGGAGGCAGGGAGGTGATAGGCAGGAAAGGTGAAGAAGGAATAGGGGAAAACACAATGGGTAGTAGAAGGAGGCGGAACCATGAGGGAGGTGATAGGCAGCTGGGGGAGGGAGGGGCAGAGTGAAATAGAGATAGGGGAAGGGAATTACCGGAAGTTGGAGAATTCTATGTTCATACCAAGGGGCTGGAGACTACCTAGACGGTATATGAGGTGTTGCTTCTCCAACCTGAGTTTAGCCTCATCATGGCAGTAGAGGAGGCCATGTACAGACATATCTGAATGGGACTGTGAAGCAGAGTTGAAGTGAGTGGCAACCGGAAGATCCTGTCTGTTGTGGCGGACGGAGCGGAGGTGCTCGATGAAGCAGTCCCCCAATCTGCATTGGGTTTCACCGATGTAGAAGAGGCCACACCGGGAGCACCGGATGCAATAGATGACCCCAACAGACTCACATGAAGTGTTGCCTCACCTGGAAGGACTGTTTGGGGCCCTGAATGGTGACAAGAGAGGAGGTGTAGGGACAGATGTAGCACTTACGCTTACAGGGATAAGTGCCGGGTGGAAGATCCATGGGGAGGGATGTGTGGATCAGAGAGTCGCATAGGGACAGATCCCTGTGGAAAGCGGAGAGGGGTGGAGAGGGAAAGATGTGCTTAGTGGTGGGGTCCTGTTGAAGGTGGCGGAAGTTGCGGAGGATAATGTGCTGGATCCGGAGGCTGGTGGTGTGGTAGGTGAGGACAAGGGGAACTGTCCCTGTTGTGGTGACGGGAGGATGGGGTGAGGGCCAAAAAGCAGGAAATGGAGGAGATGCGGGTGAGGCCATCATTGATCACCGTAGAAGGGAAACCATGATCCTTAAAGAAAGAGGACAGTCGAGATGTCCTAGAATGGAAAGCCTCATCCTGGGAGCAGATGCGGCGGAGACGGAGGAACTAGGAATAGGGAATGGCACTTTTGCATGTGGCGGGGTGGGAAGAGGTATAGTCGAGGTAGTTATGAGAGTCAGTGGGCTTGTAGAAGATGTCAGTGGACAGTCTGTCTCCAGAGATGGAGACCGAGACATCGAGAAAGGGGAGAGAAGTGTCCGATTTAGACCAAGTGAATTTGAGGGCTGGGTGGAAGTTTGAAGTAAAGTCGATGAAATTGACGAGCTCAGCATGGGTGCAGGAAGCAGCACCAATGTAGTCGTCAATGTAGCGAAGGAAAAGTTGGGGAGCAGTACCAGAATAGGTTTGGAGCACAGACTGTTCCACATAACCAACAAAGAGGCAGGTATAGCAGGGGCCCAAGTGAGTGCCCATAGCTACACCCTTGGTCTGAAGAAAGTGGGAAAAGCCAAAAGAGAAGTTATTAAGAGTGAGTACCAGTTCCGCCAACTGGAGGAGGGTAGTGGTGGTGGGGAACTGGTGAGGTCTATTGTCCAGAAAGTAGCGGAGGGCTTTAGGCTTTCCATGATGGGGAACGGAGGTGTATAAGGATTGGACATCCATAGTGAAAATGAAGCGGTCGGGACCTGGGAACTGGAAGTTATTGAGGAGGGGGAGGGTATGGGATTTATCCTGGATGTAGGTGGGGAGGGACTGAACTATGGGTGACAAAATGGAGTCCAGGTGAGCAGATACAAGTTCGGTGGGATAGGAGCAGGCAGAAACTATAGGTCTACTGGGGCAGTCAGGCTTGTGTATCTTGGGGAGGAGGTAAAACCAAGTGGTACGGGGTGTGGGAATTATGAGTTTGGCGGCTGAGGATGGAAGGTCTCCGGAGTTGATAAGGGCGGTGATGATAGGGGAGACAATGGTTTGATGTTTTTTGGTGGGGTCCTGTTCCAGGGGTAAGTAAGAGAAGGTGTCAGAGAGCTGCCTTTTGGCCTCAGTGAGGTAGAGGTCCGTCCGCCAGACTACTGCAGCACCACCTTTGTCTGCGGATTTGATGGTGAGGTTGGGATTAGTGCAGAGAGAGTGGAGGGCAGTGTGTTCTCAGGGAGTCAGGTTGGAACAGGAGATAGTAGTGGTGAAGTTGAGTCGGTTGATGTCTCGGCGACAGTTAGAGATGAAAAGATCGAGTGCAGGTAGAAGGCCCAGGCGGGGTGTCCAGGAGGAAGAGGAGTTTCTTTCACACCTCTTTCAACTTTCAACTCCATAAGACTATAAGACACAGGAGCAGAATTCGGCCATTTGGCCCATTGAGTCTGCTTCCCCATTTCATCATAGCTGATTTATTATCCTTCTCAATCCCATTCTGCTGTCTCACAACACGCTGGAGGAACTCAGCAGGTCAGGCAGCATCCGTGGAAACGATCAGTCAACATTTCGGGCCGGAACCCTTCATCATGAGGCTCATTGCATTCAATCATGTGCCCCTTCGCCACCTTTTTATTCTGGAGTCTTCCCCATTCCTTTCCAGTCCTGAAGAAGGGTCTTGGCCCAAAAGTTGACAGTTTATTCATTTCCATAGATGCTGCCTGACCTGCTGAGTTCCTCCAGTGTTTTGTGTGTGCTGATCTGATAATGTAACCCATTCACAGTGAATTGGAATTTAGTGGAGCTCCACTCTATTGCTACAAAGCTTAACATCACACTTCATTTACCACATGATTGAATGCAATGAGCCTCATTATACAAGAAAACGATGAACCATTCCCAGTAGAAACCCAAGAGTTCTGCCTTTTGCTACTAAAGCCATAATGAGCAGTTCACACGTGCCTCGCTGAGACTTGTAATCTTGCAGTTACCAAGAACCCAGATTCAGATGTATCAGGACGCTGTCTGCATCAGGGAGCATGTCTTATGAGGATAGGTTGACTGAGCCAGGGCTTTTCTCTTTGGAGTGAAGGAGGTTGACAGGTATCTGTGGAATTTATTGCCACACTCAGCTGTGGAGGCCAAGTTGTTGGGTATATTTAAAGCAGAGGTTGATCGCTCCTTGATTAGTTAGGGTGTCAAAGGTTATGGGGAGAAGACAGCAGAATATCCTGCAGATGTCGGGGTCAAAGCAACTGTCCTCCTTCCCTCCCCCCACCTTTTTATTCTGGAGTCTTCCCCATTCCTTTCCAGTTCTGAAGAAGGGTCTTGGCCCAAAAGTTGACAGTTTATTCATTTCCATAGATGCTGCCTGACCTGCTGAGTTCCTCCAGTGTTTTGTGTGTGCTGATCTGATAATGTAGCCCATTCACAGTGAATTGGAATTTAGTGGAGCTCCACTCTATTGCTACAAAGCTTAATATCACACTTCATTTACCACATGATTGAATGCAATGAGCCTCATGACGAAGGGTTCCGGCCCGAAATGTTGACTGATTGTTTCCACAGATGCTGCCCGACCTGCTGAGTTCCTCCAGCGTGTTGTGAGACAGCAGAATGGGATTGAGAGGGATAATAAATCAGCGATGATGAAATGGGGAAGCCGAATGGCCTAATTCTGCTCCTACGTCTTATGGAGTTGAAAGTTGAAAGAGGTGTGAAAGAGATAAGAATCTTGGACAGAGTAAACAGCAATGCCATTCTCCAGGGCAGAAGTGGCTAGTACAAGAGGGTATAATTTTAAGGTGACTGGAGGAAAGTATAGAGGGTTGTCAGAGGTAGGTTTTTCACACAGACAGTGGTGGGTGCGTGGAACGCCCAGCCAGGGGTGGTTGTAGAGGCTGATACACTAGGGACATTTAAGAAACTCTTGAATAGGCACATGGATGAAAGGAAAATGGAGGGTTATGTGGGAGAGAAGGGTTAGATTGAACTTCGAGTAGGTTAGAAGGTTGGCACAACAGAACGGGTTGAAGGACCTGTACTCTGCTGTATGTAAACAACCCTAAAGGCTGATTTATACTTGTGCATCAAATGTACGCCGTAGGTACGGCATAGCCGCGTACCCTACGCTGTACTCTACGCCAAACCCTACGCCGTAGCCTAACGCGCACCTCTCCCAAAAGGTAACTAAGCGTCGCAGCGACGCAGACCGAAACAACTGTGATTGGTCCGATTGGTAACATCGCATTTCCTCCTACGCTGCAATAGCTTCCCACTGGGTGACTGAAGGGCAGGGAGGGAACTCTGGCTGCAATGCTTTCCATAAAGCTTTACAGACCTCCGAAATTATGGAGGACCCTGTGCTTGACGCCAGTTTGTAGCTAGCTGCTACAGCCTGCTGACTTCCACCTGACGCTAAAACTCGAATGGTGATTGCCAGTCTCTGAGTATACTGTGTGTACACTGATGCAAAATAAATGGTTGGAGACGATAAACCAAATCGTCAAATCTACCTGCCGACATCCGAAAATATTTGAGATGCATTTCTTCATCAATGTCTCTCAGTGGCCGGACAAGCACTGAAAATTCACCCTCCTTCAGTTTCAGTTGCCCTTGTTTGAAGTTTGAGTTTCTTCGTGTTGAGTTTCAACACAAAGAAACTCAATACAGTAGCATAGAAACCCCACTGCCAACTAGCATTTTGGCAGTGAATAGCAGAGCGATGCAGACACACCAACGCACAAGTATAAATGCTCACAACGGTGTAGGCCACTTGCGTAGGCTACGGCGTAAGCCAGTACGCACGTATAATTCAGCCTTAAGGGCTCAAGCATCACTCCACAAACAAGAAATTATGTTTTAATCGACAATTAAAACTCGGGAAGGTGGAGATGCTCAGCAGATCAGACAGCATCTGTGTTAGTGTTTCACCCGGATCATTCAACAGAATTGGGAAGACTTTGGGCAGCATGGTAGCGTAACGGTTAGCAAAACTCTATTACAGCTCGGACTGCCCGAGTTTGGAGTTCAATTCCAGAGTCCTCTGCACGGGGTTTGTCCGTCCTCCCTGTAGAGTGTGTGGGTTTGCTCTGGGTGTTCCAGTTTCCTCCCACAATCCAAAGATGTACCAATTACTAGATTAACTGGTCATTGTAAATTGTGCCGTGATTAGGCTGGGGTGAAGGTTGCTGGGCAGGAAGGGCCTGGTCTGCACCGTATCTCAATAAATCAATCAATTAATCAATAGAGAGATAGATAGAGTCCATTGTAGAGTCTTATCACAGCAGAATGCGGAATCATTTGTACTGATTGCAGAGAGAATGCGAGCAGGTAGACAGTGAGGTAGAAGATCTTAACAAGGTAGATTGTGACGCCAAGAGTCCATCTTATCATACAAGGGAACTATCAATTCATTTCACAACAGCAGGGTAGAAGCTGTTTTGAGTCTGGTGGCACGTGTTTCCAGGTCTTTGTATTTTCTGCCTGACTGTATGGAAGAAGAAGAGAAAATGTCCGCCAGGGTGGGTGAGATCTTCCATTCCACTGGCTGCTTCACAGAGGCAGGGAGAAGTGCCAAGCCCACAGGGGCCAGTTTCTTCTCCAACCTCCGTGCTGGGATATTTGTAGATCAGTGCTCCAGGGCTTCAGCCACAAGCTCACCTATTTTGCCTTTGGACACGTCTTTGAGTTTGTGGCCCACACCATCAAAGCCAACATTCGTGGTGTGGTGAAGTGAATGACCGTTCAAGGTTCAAAGTCGATTTGTTATCAGAGTGTGCATGCGTCACCATATACAACCCTGAGATTCGTGTGCTTGCAGGCACTCACAGCAGAACAATACCGTAGAATCAGCGAAAACCTACTCACAAAGATTGCACTGAACTAAGGCCCAGGCTGTGGGCCTGCTCCAAGGTGGCATGCAGAAGATGAGAAACATAGTCCAGAACGGTCAGGATTTTTCCAAAGGCTTCTTTGTTCTACCACAGTCTCCAGTGTGCTCAGTTTGACTCCTATAACAAAGCCAGCTTCATTGAGCCTGTTGGCATAACCCATGTTGATGCCATTACCCCAGCACACCACATCAAACAAGATTGCACCAGAGACAACAGACTGGTAGAACATGTGAAGGAGAGGCCTGCATACTCCAAAGGACCTCAGTCTCCTCAGGAAGTGGAGGTGACTCCAGCCCTTCTTGTTCACAGCCTTTGTGTTGGTGCTGCACTCAAGTTTGTCATCCAGGTGCACCCCAGCTACTTGTAGGTATTCATCACATCCACAGTAGTAACAGGGAGCAGTACAGGCTTAGACTTCCAAAAGTCTATCACCAAATCCTTTGCTTAGTGATGTTGAGCTGCAGATGATTCAGCTAGCACCATTTGACAAAGTCCTCCACCAGGGCCCTGTATTCATCCTCCTGGCCTCCCTTTATACACCCGACTATTGCTGAGTCATCAGAGAATTTCTACACATGACATGACTCAGTGTTGTATCTGAAGTCCGAGGTATACAGGATAAACTGGAAGGGAGCCAATGCAGTCCCCTGTGGGGCCCCGGTGCTGCTTCCAGCCATGTCTGACACACAGATCTGAAGCCTCACAATCTGTGGTCTGCAGTCAGGTAGTCCATTACCCAGGATACCATGGACATGCCAAACTGCATTGAAAGAAGCTTTTCCCCCAGCAATGAGGACTGTGTGGTATTGACAGCACATGAGAAATCAAAAAACACGATCTTGGCAGTGCTGCCCTGCTTATCCAAATGGGAGTAGGCTCTGTTCAGCAGGTAGATGACAGCATCATCGACTTCGATGTGCTTCTCATAGGCAAACTGCAGTGGATCGAGGGCTGATCTGACCAGGGGTCGGAGGTGAGACAGGACCAGCCTCTCTAGAGTCTTCATGATGTGTGAGGTCAGGGCCACAGGATGGTAGTCACTCAAGACTTTTGGTTGGCCCTTCTTGGGTACTGTGACCACACAAGATGTTTTCCACACAGTCAGTACCCTTTCCAGGCTGAGAATCAGATTGAAAATGCACTGGAGGGCTCCACACAGCTGCTCAGCACACCCCTTCAGATAGATAGATAGACAGACAGACAGATAGACAGACTGAAAGACAGTTAGAAAGATATACCGACAGACAGACAGATAGATAGATAGACAGACAGGTAGACCAACAGATAGATAGATAGACAGATAGGTAGGTAGACAGACAGATAGATAAATAGATAAATAACTAAATGAATAAAAAATATTGAGAACATGAGTAGTAGAGTTCTTGAAAGTTAATCTATAAGTTGTGAAATCAGCTCTGAGTTGAGGTAGGTGAAGTTAGCCACATTAGTTCGGGAGTCTGATGGTTGAGGGGTGATAACTGTTCCTGCACCTGGTGTTGTGGATCCTGAGGCTCCTGTACCTCCACCCCAAGGGAAGCGGTGAGAAGAGAGCATGGCCTGGGTGGTGGTGGAGTGTGAGGGGGTTTGGTCCTTGGTGATGGATGCTGCTTTCTTGGGGCATCGCTGACAGGAAGGGTTTTCCTGTGACTGTCTGGGCTGAGTCCACTACTTTTTGTAAACCTTCCCGTTCTAGCTTCACTCCCTGGCTTTCGTAGCCAATTAAGAGCTTCAGTACCTGGGAACTGGCCCTCATCGGGAAGAGGGGCATTCCCCATGTGGAGTTCTCTGGCTGAATTCTGGAGCTCAATTCAAGATTCGAGATGGTTTAATATCATTTCCAATACGTAAGTGTAAAGAAGAATGAACTGATTGTTACTTCGAACCGATGCTGTGCAAAAAAACAACAGTGAGACAAGGAACACATCAATAATAATAAAAAAAAACCACAGGGGTGTCTGTGCATAAGGTGACTGACAGAAAATGATAAAGTAATGTTGGTGGGTTGGTGAGTGGAGGCTTTGATCAGCCTTGCTGCTTGGGGTATTTCTGGAATGAGGTGCCATGGTAGTGTAGCGGTTAGTACAACAGTATTATAGCCTGGGGCATCAGAGTTCGAAGATCTTTTCCAACATCATCTGTAAGGAATGTGTAGATGTGCCAATGGTGGGAAGAGCTTTGCCAGTGATGGACTGGGCCGTATCCACTACTTTTTGTAGAATTTTCCATTCAAAGGCATTGGTGTTTCCATATCAGGCTCTGATGCAGCCAGTCAGTACACCCTCCACCACACATCGATAGAAGTTTGTCAAAGTTCGTTACAGCTGGAGTTCATTTGGAAGTAGCGAGGGGAAATGTTACAAGTCGCTCTCTGCTTAACACACAATAAAAAAGTGCTTTATATAACAGGGAGCAGCCACTATTAATTACAATTAATAATAGCGTTTCTGGCAGCCAGCCCAGTGAATTCAAACACGATTACAGAGCCTGATGTGCTTGTGTACACGGAGAAGTAATTTCAGAGCCTGTAATTGATTCAGGGTGGCAGGCAGTGTGAGGGAACTGTGACAAGTTAATCGAACCCAAGTGCACTCATTAACTCTGCCTTCTCCTGCAGAGTGAGTTTCTGACAAGACAGTGTTCTCACCACTTACATACCCTCTCCTTGTTTCATCAACACAATCAGTTCCATTATTCACACAATTACCCGCTCTCCTGCAGCTGGGCCATGTAGCCAGGTAAGGACAGTTCGTCCAAAGTCTACCCCAGGCAGAAGAATCCAGTCTGTTATCAAGAGAACGCGAAACACTGGAAGCACTCAGTAGGTCAGGCAGCATCTGTGGAGAGAGAAACAGGTGTATCTGTGTGGCAGATTTCACCGATCCAGTGACCCAGGGTTAGATCCTGGTCTCTGGTGCTATCTGTGTGGAGTTCGCCTGCTCTCCTAGTGACCAGGTGGGTTTCCCTGAGAGCCCTCAGTTTCCTCACACATCCCATGGTGGGATAATCGGTCACTGTGAGTTGTCCCCAGTGTGTGGGTGAGTACAAAATAGCCAGCAGGCAGAAAGAGAGAGACAGAGTGTGTGAAAAAATTGAGTGGGAGAGAGAGTGCGTGTGAGAGAGTGAGAATGAGTGAGAATGAAAGAGTGAGTGAGAAAGAATGAGAGAGGGAATGTAAGAGAGTGAGAGTGGGTGAGAGAGAGAGTGAGAGTGAGAGAGAGAATGAGAGGGAGAGAGTGAGTGAGTGAGAGAGTGAGAGAGAGAAAGAGTGAGAGAGTGGATTGGAGTATGTGAGAATGTGAGACAAAGAGAAAAAGTAAGAGGAAAAAGAGAAAGAAAGAAACAGATCAAGAGTGTGTGTGTGAGAGAAAAAGAGACAGAGTGAGGGTGTGTGTGTGAGAGAGAGAGAGACAGAATAAGAGTGTAAGAAAAAGAGAGAAAGATACAGAGAGAGCAAAAACAAGAGTGTGAGAGTAAGAAAGAATGTGAGAGTAAGAGAAAGTAAGAGAGAAAGAGAGAAAGGGAAAGAACGTGAGAGTGAGAAAGAGTGAGAGAAGGTCAGGAAAGAGAGATACAGAGAGAGAGAGGGAGAGAGAGGATGAAAGTGAGAATGAGTGCAAGTGAAAGCGGGATCATAAGAATGTGAGCGAGAGAGAGAGAGGGAGCAAAACTGATAGAGAGAGAGTGAGAGACAGTGAGGGAGAGTGATGGAGTGAGAGGGAGTGAGAGACTGAGAAAGAATGAGAGAGTGAGAGAGGGAGAAGACACTGAAGGAATGGAAATTAAGGAACGCGGGGGAGTGGGACTGATGGGAGTGCTCCCATAAGAGCTGGCCTGAATTGGATGGGTTGACTGGTCTCTATTGAATAGGGAAAAATCCCAGGAAGAATTAGTGAGCTCTGGAGAGAGAGAAGAGATCAGTGAAGCTGGAGAGACTGCCCAGGCCACAGCTGTTTTCTCTGGGACTGAGGGGAGTTTTAATTGAGGCCTATTAAATTTTGAGAATCCTAGGAAGTGTGAACAGGAAGGATATGGTTCCTTAGCAAAGAAGAAAGTAACCACAGGACACAGATTCAACTGGTAAAGAGATTAAGGGGAAGTTGAGAAAATATTATTTCACTTAATGAGCGATGAAGTCATCATGAAAAGGACTTCGGAACAGAAATTCTCCCCACATTTAACCAGAATGTCAGAGAGCCACGTGCTGTGGCTAACGGACCGCAAAGTGGATAATCCCAAAGACACCCCTCGGTCAGCCAGACATAGTGTACCGAGTGGCCTCGTTCTGTGCCCTGTTGAAAGATGTGGGGTGGGAAAGGTCAGAGTCATTCTGAGACTTAGAACAGCAGTAATTCAGAACAACACACACAAAATGTTGAAAGAACTCAGCATGTTATGCATTGCCTATGGAGAGAATGGACCCCCATCATCCAGGTCACGCTCTCTTCCCATTCAGGAAGGACATACAAAAGCCTCAGGTCCCACACCACCAGGTTCAGGGAAAGTTATTACCCTTCAACCATCAAGCTCCTGAACTAGCATGGATAACGTCACTCACCGCAGCATGGGACTGACTCCACAACATATGAACTCACTTTCAAGGACTCTGCAACTCATGTTCTCTGTATTATTTATTTACTTTGCATTTGCAGAGTTTGTCTTCCTTTACACATTGGTTGTTCGTCTGTCTTTGTGTGTAGTCATTCACTGATTCTATTGCATTTCTTTGTTCCACTGTGAATGCCTGCGAGAAAAGGAAACTCAGACAGCATACCTGTATATGTATTTTAGTTCATTCACTTTGAACTTTGAACTTTGAAATGAAAAGACGATGCCTTAAAAAAGATGACATCTGTCATTAAGGATCCGCATCACCCAGGACATGCCCTCTTCTCATTGCTACCGTCAGGAAGGAGGTACAGGAGCCTGAAGGCACACACTCAATGCTTTAGGAACAGCTTCTTCCTCACCACCACCAGTTTTATGAATGGGCAATGAACTCATGTACACCACCTCACTATTTTTTTTTCTGCTCTCTATTTGCATTACTTACAGTGGCGCTAGCAAGTTTGTGAACCCTGTAGAATGCTCTCTATTTCTGCACAAATATGACCTCAAATGTGATCAGATCTTCACAGAAGTTCTGAAACTACACAAAGAGAACCCAATTAAACAAGTAACACAAAAAAAATTATATTTCTTCATTTATTTATTGAGAAAGGGGAGGGAGGGATCGTCGACTCAGGCCTAAGAGGCCAGCGTCGGGCACTTTCATGCCTTACAAGGCGTGGAACGAAAGACTGTGTGGTGCGCCACTCCTCACACAGACATAGAGCAATGTGTGGTTAAGTGCCTTGCTCAAGGACACAACACGCTGTCTCAGCTAAGGCTCGAACTGGCAACCTTCAGATCACTAGACGAATGCCTTAACCACTTGGCCACGTGCCCACATTTATAGAGAAAAATGATCCAATATTACATGTATTTCTTGGAAAAAATATTGAACCTTTGCTTTCAGTGACTGGTGTGACCCCCTTATACAGAAATAACTTCAACTAGACGTTTCCAGTAACTGTTGATCAGTCCTGTACATCAGTTTGGAGGAATTTTAGGCCATTCCTCCTTACAAAACTGCTTCAGTTCTGGGATGTTGGTGGGCTACCTTGCATGAACTGCTTGCTTCTGGTCCTTCCACAACAATTCCATAGGATTACGGTCAGGACTTTGACTTGGCCATTCCAAAACACAAATTTTCTTCTTTTTAAACCATTCTGTTGTTGATTTACTCTTGTCTTTCAGGTCATTGTCTTGTTGCATTATTCAACTTCTATTAAGCTTCAGGTGATGGACTGCTACCCTGACATTCTCCTGTAAAACGTCTTGATACAATTTTGAATTCATTGTTCCCTCAACAATTGCAAATTGTCCAGACCCTGAGGCAGCAAAGCAGTCCGAAACCATGATGGTCCTTCCATTATGCTTCACAGTTGGGATGAGGTTTTGGTGTTGGTGCGCAGTGCCCTTTTCCTTCCGAACATAGCAATGTGCATTTCTTGTGCAGTTCAACTTTTGTCTCATCTGTCCACAGACCATTGGCCCAAAGGCTTTGTAGACCATCCAGATAGTCTTTTTTAACAAATTTGAGATGTGGTGCAGTGTTTTTTTTTTGGAGAGCAGTGGTTTCCTCTGTGGTGTCCTTCCATGAACACCATTTTGTTCAGTGTTTTTCTTATAGTGGACTCATGAACAGAGCCTTTAGCAAGTTCTAGAGATTTCTGCAGGTCTTTTGCTGTTACCCTTGGGTTCTTCTTCACCTCCTTCAGTTTGCACGTTGTGCTGTTGGTGTGATCTTTGCAGGATGCCCATTCATGGGAGAGTAGAGTTTCTGAGTTTCCTCCATTTGTAGACAATTTCTCTTACTGTGGACTGATGAACATTAAGGTCTTTAGAAATGTACTTGTAGCCTTTTCCAACTTCATGCATCTCTACAATTCTTCTTCTATGGTCCTCTGAAAGTTGTTTTGATCGAGACATGGTACACATAAACAAATCTTTCTTGAGAAGAGCGGGCTCTGTCAGTAACCTGACTGTGACTTTTTTATAGGGCAGGGCACCTCTACAACCCCCACCTCCAATCTCATCTCATTGATTGGAACATCTGACTCCAAACAGCTTTTGTAGAAGGCATTACCCCAGAGGTTTACTTACTTTATCCAACAAATAGATGTAATTTTGGATCATTTTTCTCAATAAATAAATGAATAGTAGAATTTTTTGTGTTTTTTATTTAATTGGGTTCTCTTTATATAGTTTTAGGACTTGCATGAAGATCTGATCACATTTGAGATCATATTTATGCAAAAATAGAGAAAATTTGATAGGGTTCTCAAACTTTCTAGCACCACTGTATTTAAATTTTTAATATATATTTCTTATTGTAATGTATAGTTTTTTAAAATTGTGTCTTGCGCTGTACTGCTACTGCAAAACAACAAATTTCACAACATGTGCCAGTGATATTAATCCCGATTCTGATTCATTGTTGTGGCGGAGACCCTTTCTGAGGACGTGGCTCTGCTGAGTTCCTCCGAAATTTTGTGTGTGTTGCTCCAACATCTGGAGAACTCTTTTGTCTTCAGCAGTTCCTTTAAGGAATGTTAGAGTGGCTAGGGCTAGACTACAATAGAAATGCATTGGCTTCCTGAATCCCATCTACCCAACCTGCCTGTTCTCCTGCACTTCATCTCCTTCCACATTATCAAGCCTGGTGACCATTCCCATCTCCACGGTGAACTGAGATACTTCATCAATTTCTATTTATTCAGAAATTGGGGACAAAGTGACAGGTGATGTTGTTGCTTCCTCACAGCCCCCAGTGATCCTGGCCACTTCTGTTCTCTGGTGGTGTCATAGAGTCATAGAAAAGTACAGCACAGAAACAGGCCCTTTGGCCCATCTAGTATATGCCAAAATCATTTAAACTGCCTGCTTCCATCGACCTGCGCCAGAACCATAGCCCTCCATACCCCTACCGTCCATGTACCTATCCAAAACTTCTCTTAAATGGTGAAATCGAGTTTACATGCATCACTTGTGCTGGCAGCTCATTCCACACTCTCACCACCCTCTGAGTGGAGAAGTTTCCCCTCGTCTTCCCATTAATCTTCACCTTTCATGCTTAACCCATGACCTCCAGTTGTAGTCCCACCCAAGCTGAGTGGAAAAAGCTTACTTGCATTTACCCTATCTATACCCCTCATAATTTTGTATACCTCTATCAAATCTCCTCTCAATCTTCTACATTCGAAGGAATAAAATCCTAACCTGTTCAATCTTTCCCTATAACTCAGATCCTCCAGACCCGGCAACATCCTTGTCAATTTTCTCTGTACTCTTTCAACCTTATTTACATCTTGCCCGTAGGTAGGTGACCAAAACTGCACACAGTACTCCAAATGAGGCTTCACCAATGTCTTACACAACTTCAACATAACATCCCATCTCCTGTACTCAACACTTTGATTTACGAAGGCCAATTTGCCAAAAGCTTTCTTTATGACCCTACCAACTTTCAATGAACTATGGCCCTGTGTTCTCAGATCCCTTTGTCCTACTGCACTCCTGACTGTCCTATCGTTCACTGCGCAATACCTACCCTCATCGGTCCTACTGAAGGGCAACTTGTCGCACTTGTCTGCAGTAAATTCTATCTGCCATTTTTCCAGCTGGTCCAGATCCCACTGCAAGCCCTGATAGTCTTCCTCACTGTCCACCACATCCCCAATCTTGTTGACATCACTAAGATGCTGGAAATCCAGAGCAACATACTCAAAGCACTGGAGAAGCTCAGCAGGCCAGGCAGCATCTATGGAGGGGAATTCAAAGACAATGTTTTGGGCTGAGACACTTGAGCAGGACTGGAAAGGAGGAGGGAAGATGCCAGAATAGGAAGGCACGGGGAGGGGAAGGAGGACAGGCTAGAAGGTGATAGGTGAAGCCAGGTGGCTGGGGAAGAATTGGTTGTCACAGTGACATCTTTATCTCACATTATCTTGATCGAGTCTGATCTGGTTTTGTTTCCTTCTGGTTATCTAAGTCTTCCCCACATCTGCCTATTCTAGCCTCGGGTGGAAGAATAGTCCCTCCAACAGCAATTCAGGTACCAGAGCTCCAAAGGAACTTGGGAGTCCTAATTAAGGATTCCCTTAAGGTTAAGATTGTAGTAAGGAAGGCAATTGTAATGTTAGCATTCATTTCAAGAGGACTGGAATATAAAGGCAAGGGTATACTGGCACATACACTCGGTGCATCCGTACACCTGCTCGTTAATGCAAATATCTGATCAGCCAATCACATGGCAGCAACTCAATGCATAACAGCATGCAGACGTGGCCAAGAGGTTCAATTGTTGTTCAGACCAAATATGGGGAATGGGGAAAAATGTGATCTAAGTGACTTTGACCGTTGGTGCCAGATGGGATGGTTTGAGTATCTCAGAAACTCACACACAACAGTCTCATAAAATTACACATAGTCTCAGAGTTTACATAGAATGGTGTAAAAAACAAAAAAAAATCCAGTGAGCGGCAGTTCTGAGGGTGAAAACACCTTGCTAATGAGAGAGGTCAGAGGAGGATGGTCAGACTGGTTCAAGCTGACAATAACTCGGATAAGCACGTGTTACAACAGTGTTGTGCAGAAGAACGTCTCTGAACACACAACAGATCAAATCTTGAAGTGGATGGGCTCCAGCAGCTGAAGGCTACAGACCTACACTCAGTGGCCAATTTATTGGGGTCAGGGATACCTAATAAAGTGACCACTGAGTATACAGTGAGCAATTTTGGGCGGCACGGTTGCACAGCGGTTACCACAAAGCTTTACTGCATCAGCAATCAGGGATCGTGGTTCAATTCCCACCACCATCTGTACATTATCCCCATACCTGTGTGGATTCCAACCACATTCGAAAGAGGTATGGATAGGTTAGTAAATTGCGGGCATTCTACATGGGCGTCGGAAATGTACTGACACTGTGCATCGCCCCCCAACTCATCCTCAGACTGTGTTGGTCATTGATACAAACAACAGATTTCACTGATGTACAGTACGGTGCAAACGTTTTAGGCACGCATATATTTCCAGGGCGCCTAAGACTTTTGCACAGTACTGTAGTAACTTTATGTATTGCACTGTACTGCTGCAAAAAAAAAGCAAATTTCATGCCATATGTGAGTGATGATAAACCTGGTTCTGATCTGGGTCTCTATTGTGGACTGAGAGTGGGAAGGGGACAGGGAGAGGGGAATCATGGTTGGGAAAAGGGGAAGGGAGAGGGGAGGGAGCAGGAAGCACCAGAGAGACATTCTGTAATGATCAATAAACCAATTGTTTGGAATCAAACGACCTTGCCCAGTGTCTCAGGGCTGGGTGTGTCTGCACCTGCATCATCCTCTGCCAGCTGTCCCACACCCCTCCCACGGTGCTCCACCCTCACCATTCCCAACATCCTTTACTCCCACCAGATTTACAAACTTGTTCTGTGCTCCACGTTTACAAACACAGTACTGAGCAAAGGTTTTAGACACCCTGGTTATATATATGTGCCTAAGACTTTTGCACAGTACTGTACACGTGACAAGTAAAGTAATCAAAGAAGACAGAGCAGTGGAACTGGGAGTATGGATTTTAGTAAGGCATTTGATAAGGTTCCCCATGGTAAGCTCCTTCTGAAATACAGGAGGCAAGGGATCCAGGGAAATTTGACAGCATTGATTCAGAACTGTCTTGTCCACAGAATGCAGATGATGGTAGTAGAAGAAACAGATTCTACATGGAGATCGGTGATCAGTGGTGTTCCGCAGGGATCTGTCCTGGGACCCAGCTCCTTGTCATTTTTATAAATGACTTGGATGAGAAAGTGGAGGGTGGATTAGTAAGCTTGCAGATGCCACAAAGGTTGTTGGCGTTGTGGATTGTGTAGAAGGTTGTCGTAGGTTACAATGGAATATAGACAGGATGCAGAGCTGGGCTGAGAAGTGGCAGATGGAGCTCAATCTGGGAAAGTGTGCAGTGACTCACTTTGGAAGTTTGAACTTGTAGGCAGAATACAATGTGGAGAAAATGTAGGATCTTGGGGTTAACACCCATGGATCTTTCAAAGCTGAGAGGATAGTTAGAAAAAAGTATGGCACGTTGGCCATTATTAGACAGTGGTCTGAGTTCAAGAGGTGCAAGGTAATGTTGCAGCTCTATAAAACCCTGGTTAGACCCACACATGGAATATCGTGTTCAGTTCTGATTGCCTCATTATCGGAACAATGTGGAAACTTTAGAGAGGGTGCAGAGGAGATTTACCAGGATGTTGCCAGGATTTGAGAGCGTGTCTTATCAGGATAGAATGAGTAGGTGAATGCTTTTCCCTTTGGAGAGAAGGAGGATGAGAGGTGACTCGGCAGAGGTGTACAAGATGGTAACGGGCATAGGTTGAGTGGATAGCCAGAGACTTCTTCCCAGGCAACATTTGAATCCCAATCTGAATCAGAATGGGTTTAATGTCACCAGCATATGTCATGAAACTTGTTATCTTTTGCGGCAGCAGTACATTGCTATTATAATACTAGAGAAAAAAACTGAATTATAGTAAGTGTTATATATTAAATAGTTAAATTAAATAAGTCATCCAAAAGTAGTGAGGTGGTGCTCATGGGCTCATTGTCCATTCAGAAATCTGATAGCAGAGGGGAAGAGACTGTTCCTGAATTGTCGAGTGTGAGCTTCCAGGGCTCTGAGCCTCCTCCTTGATGGTAGCAGTGAGGACAAGGCATGCATCGCTCCTTGAGGATGTCCTGGATACTGTGGAGGCTGGTGCCCATGATGGAGCTGACTGAGTTTACAACTCTCTACTGCATATTTTGATCCTGTACAGTAGACACCCCCACCCCCCCCAGCCAACCAGACGGTGATGGAGCCAGTTAGAATGCTCTCCACAGTATATCTATAGAAATTTGTGAGTGTCTTTGGTGACATACCAAGTTTCCTCAAACTCCTTATGAAATATAACAACTGTCATAAATGCTTTGTAACTACATCGATGTTTTGGGCGCAGGGTAGATCTTCAGAGATCTTGACACCCAGGAACTTGAAATTGCTCACTCTCTGCACCTCTGATCCTCTGAAAGGACCAGTGTGTGTTCCCTCATCTCACCCTTTCTGAAGTCCACTGACATTGAGTGCAAGGTTATTGCTGTGACACCACTCAGCTAGCTGGCATAATCACTCTCGTTTATAAACAGTCTAAGTGAATAGCAGAGGACTGAGGTTAGTGTGTTGTTTGCTCACAGTAAGTGTGTGTTCTCTGGAGCCGGGAACAGGTCAGGCTGACCCACTGTAGACACAGACACAGCAAGCTTTCCGGGCGGGGTTTTCCAGCGGACTGTCCCTGCAAGGGTAATTCAGTGCGAGGAGGAATAAGCTGAGTTCGGAAGCAGGAGCCATTAATGACAGGTAGTCACTTACAGAATTCCAGGGGGATTCTGCTGTGGAATGCACTGACAATGATGCGCTATGAGTGGGAGCGTTGTGTGCTGAATCAACGTCTGGTATGGGGGGTGGGTCTACTGCACAGGATCAGAGTAAGCTGCAGAGGGTTGTAAACTTAGCTCCTCCATCATGGGCACTAGCCTCTGTAGTATCCAGGACACCTAGGAGCGAGGCCTCAAAAAGGTGGCGTCCATCATGAAGGAGCCCCATCACTCAGGACAAGTCCTCTGCTCTTTGCTGCTGTGAGAGAGGAGGTACAGGAGCCTGAAGACACACACTCAGTGATTCAGGAAGAGCTTCTTCCCCTCTGCCATCGATTTCTGAATGGACAGTGAAGCCATGAACACCACCTCACGACTTTTTTATTTCTATTTTTGCACTACTTATTTAATTTAACTATTTAATATACTATAATTCACAGTTTTTTTTCTATTATGCATTGTAATGTACTGCTGCTACAAAGTTAACAAATTTCACAACATATGCCAGTGATATGAAACCTGATTCTGATCCTGAGAGAGGAATGAGGTAAGTGGACACGACCATGAGACATTGGAGCAAAACTGGGCCATTCAGCCCATCAAGTCTACCCCAATGCTCAATCATGGCTGATTTATTTTTCTGTCTCATTCTCACGCTTTCTCCCCGTAACCCTTAACCTCCTTGTAAATCAATCTCAAACCCCAAGCTATTAATTCTTCTGCCTTAAATATGCTCAATGACTTGGCCTCCGCAGCCTCCTGTGACAACAAATTCCACAGATTCGCTGAGTTCATCCTCATCCCTGTTACGAAGGGACATCCCTCTATTCTGAGGCTGTGTCTTCCAGCCCTGGACTCCCCCGCCATAGGAAACATCCTCTCCACATCTGCACTATCGAGGCCTTTCAGTATTCGATAGGTTTCAATGAGATCTGCCCTCATTCTTCTGAACTCCAGCGAGGACAGGCCCGGAGCCATCAAACGCACCTCATGCATCGTTACACACACACAATACTGGAGAAGCTCAGCAAGTTACATAAATTAACAACCAGTCCATGTTTCATTTTAACTTTTTTATTCTTGACCATCTCCAGGGCCAGTATACCCTTAACTAGAGGGCCCAAGACTGCTTACAATACTCCAGAGGCAGTCTGACCAACAGCTTCTAAAGCCTCAACATTACACCCTTGTTTTTATATTCTCATCCTTTGAAAATGGGGGAGGAAGGGTGGTCTGTGATGGCGGTGAATGTGTGCTCTCACATGAGCAGCACAGGTCTTAGATGGGGAGTGGAAGCTCATATGCAATATCACATCCCAGATGGGCCAAATGGCCTGCTTTCTGGACTTTTATAAATGAAGGTTTTAGTACAAATCTCTTTATCTATAGCCTGTTTGAATGCGATCTACATTCCACACCCATCAACAGAGGCGTCAGTTGAGCTGGGAGAGACTGTTCTCCCTGCCCTTATCATAAACCTTGTCAGAGCTCAGGTCTCTGTGTTCCTCCAGTTCTGGCACATTAATCATCCCAACGTTACTCCGTCAATCTTTCCTCCTTGGCAGCCGTGCCTTCAGCTGACTGAGCTCAATCCCTCTCACAATCTCCCTTCATCCTGTCACGTACCCCGTGACGGGAATAAAGGACCAGCAGAAATGGAAAGCACTTTGGAGTCCAGTATTGCTATTAACTAATGGTATTTATTAGTAACTACGCAATACAGTAATATAAATGCAGATAAATCAAACAGGTTAGCAATGAATATATGTATATAAAGGCATCAGTTAGTCTTGTGAAACTATGGATCTGCGCCTGGAAAGTCTACACTCTCCAGGGCGCAGGCCTGGGCAAGGTTGTATGGAAGACCAGACCAGCAGTTGCCCATGCTGCATCTCCCCTCTCCACGACACCAATGTTGTCCAAGGGAAGGGCATTAGGACCCATACAGCTTGGCACCGGTGTCATCACAGAGCAATGTGTGATTAAGTGCCTTGCTCAAGGACACAACACGTTCCCTCGGCTGGGGTTCAAACTCACAACCTTCAGGTAGCTAGTCCAATGCCTTAATTATATGAAAACCAAGCTTCTTCAAGTCTAGGGGTAAATAGATAGACTTACGATAATGAGTAAAGTTCAGTTCAGTTCGTGGTATTGAGTTGAGTAGTGATGGAGAGAGAGAGAGGGAGAGATTTGAATCTTCAGGTGAGCTGACGTCGTCGATCTTCCCATTGTCCTCTGAAATCCTTTAGAAGACACTGACTGTGACCACAACAAAGGGGACCGTTCTTCTGTGGTGGAGCTATCAACCCAGGTGAGGGTTGGACACAAATAACTCCCCACCGGTCACGCCCTGTTCACACTGCGAGAGCCACTGATTGATCCTCCAAAACCCACTTTTTCTGTGGGCACAACTGAAGCACCTTCAATTACTCCAAAAGACTGAGGTTTGGTAAAATACTGAAAGACTTTTATTCGCTGTACAATACGACCTCCACAGTGAGTGTCTGCCCCCGGACTCAGGGGGAGGGGCAAGGCGAACACCTTTATACAGGATTCTGTGGGAGGAGCCACAGGGGCAGTCAGCAGAGGGGTGTGTCCAGACAGGTAACCGAGTTACAACATATATACATGGTTTACCACATTCACCCCTCCTTTTATTTAAAAGAGTCCCGTGGGGTGAAGTGACTGACAATATTTACAAGAAGTATAGGGTGGCTAATGTAACCCCACTTTTTAAAAAAGGAGGGAGAGAGAAACCGGGGAATTATAGGCCGGTTAGCCTAACGTCGGTGGTGGGGAAACTGCTGGAGTCAGTTATCAAGGATGTGATAACAGCACATTTGGAAAGCGGTGAAATGATCGGACAAAGTCAGCATGGATTTGTGAAAGGAAAATCATGTCTGGCGAATCTCATAGAATTTTTTGAGGATGTAACTAGTAGAGTGGATAGGGGAGAACCAGTGGATGTGGTATATTTGGATTTTCAAAAGGCTTTTGACAAGGTCCCACATAGGAGATTAGTGTGCAAACTTAAAGCACACGGTAGGATTCGAGTACAGGAGCAGGGAGGTACTACTGCAGTTGTACAAGGCCTTGGTGAGACCACACCTGGAGTATTGTGTGCAGTTTTGGTCCCCTAATCTGAGGAAAGACATCTTTGCCATAGAGGGAGTACAAAGAAGGTTCACCAGATTGATTCCTGGGATGGCAGGTCTTTCATATGAAGAAAGACTGGATGAACTGGGCTTGTACTCGTTGGAATTTAGAAGATTGAGGGGGGATCTGATTGAAACGTATAAAATCCTAAAGGGATTGGACAGGCTAGATGCAGGAAGATTGTTCCCGATGTTGGGGAGGTCTAGAACGAGGGGTCACAGTTTGAGGATAGAGGGGAAGCCTTTTAGGACCGAGGTTAGGAAAAACTTCTTCACACAGAGAGTGGTGAATCTGTGGAATTCTCTGCCACAGCAAACTGTTGAGGCCAGTTCATTAGCTATGTTTAAAAGGAAGTTAGATATGGCCCTTGTGGCTACAGGGGTCAGGGGGTATGGAGGGAAGGCTGGGTTCTGAGTTGGATGATCAGCCATGATCATAATAAATGGCGGTGCAGGCTCGAAGGGCCGAATGGCCTACTCCTGCACCTATTTTCTATGTTTCTGTGTTTCTATTTACAGGTTAAGTCTATCAGGCGGTCGAGTCCGTCGCTGTGATCTACGTAGCACCGGCGATGGCGGTTGTGCTGGCTCCGGCCTGACTTCAGGTGCCAGCACGTTAGGCGTCGGTAATCCCTCGTGCGTGTGCGTCGCGCCCGGTATGGGAGTGTCATGTGGTGTCTGTATAGGGTTTGGGGTGCATGGTGTCTCGTAGGTACATACATTGGTGGGTACGGGGTCAATAGTCACCACGGAGTGTTCAGGGTAGGGGCCCGGAGCTCCTGCGGGCGTCAGGTCACGGATGGAGACCGTGTCCTCCCGCCCATCAGGTAAAACCACGTAGGCATACTGGGGGTTTGCATGAAGTAAGTGAACCCTCTCGACTATCGGGGAGTATTTATGGCTCCTCACATGTTTCCAGAGCAGCACTGGCCCCGGGGACATCAGCCAAGATGGTAGGGTGGTTCCAGTGGTCGATTTTCTGGGAAAAGAAAAGAGCTGCTCATGAGGGGTGGCATTGGTGGCTGTGCATAACAGGGAGTGGATGGAGTGGAGTGCCTCGGGAACGACCTCCTGCCAGCGGGAGATCGGCAGTCCCTTTGACCTGAGGGCTAAGAGTGTGGCTTTCCACACTGTGCCATTCTCCTTCTCTACCTGTCCATTCCCCCGGGGATTATAGCTCGTGGTCCTACTGGTTGCAATTCCCCTAGCCAGTAGATATTGGCACAGCTCGTCACTCATAAACGAGGACCCTCTGTCACTGTGGATATAGCATGGGTATCCGAACAGAGTGAAGAGCTTGCGCAGGGCTTTTATAACTGACGTGGTAGTGGTGTCGGGGCAGGGGATGGCGAAGGGGAACCGTGAGTACTCGTCAATTACATTAAGAAAGTACACATTGCGGTCGGTGGAGGGGAGGGGTCCCTTAAAGTCAACACTCAGTCGCTCAAAGGGGCGGGTGGCCTTGATGAGTGGTGCCTTTTCGGGTCGGTAGAAGTGCGGTTTGCACTCTGCGCAGACTTGGCAGCCCCTGGTCATCATCCTGATCTCCTCAAGGGAGTAAGGCAGGTTCCGGGCTTTCACGAAGTGGAAAAGCCAGGTGACTCCCGGGTGGCAAAGGTCTACATGTAGGGCGTATAGCCGGTCGATCTGCGCACTGGCACATGTTCCCCGGGATAGGGCATCGGAAGGCTCGTTGAGCTTCCCAGGCCTGTACATGATGTCATAGTCGTAGGTGGAGAGTTCAATTCTCCACCTCAGAATTTTATCATTTTTGATTTTGCTCCGCTGCTGATTATTAAACATGAATGCGACTGAGCGCTAGTCAGTTAGCAGGGTGAACCTTTTGCCGGCAAGATAGTGCCTCCAGTGCCTTATAGCTTCCACTATGGCCTGGGCCTCTTTCTCTACCGCAGAGTGCCGAATTTCAGGGCCTTGAAGGGTACGGGAGAAGAACGCCACTAGTCTTCCTGCCTGGTTGAGGGTAGCAGCCAGCGCAAAGTCGGAGGCGTCACTCTCTACTTGGAAGGGAATGGCCTCATCCACCGCATGCATTGCTGCTTTGGCAATGTCCCCTTTTATGCGGTTGAAGGCCGCGTGGGCCTCGGCAGAGAGGGCGAATGTGGTGGACTTGACCAGGGGGCGGGCCTTGTCTGCATAGTTAGAGACCCATTGGGCATAATGTGAAAAGAAGCCCAGGCACCTTTTGAGGGCTCTGAGGGTATTGGGAAGAGGGAGTTCTAACAAGGGGCGCATACGGTCGGGGTCAGGGCCAATGACTCCATTCTCCATGACACACCCAAGGATAACAAGTCGGGTGGTCCCAAATACACACTTGTCCTTGTTATAGGTGAGGTTGAAAGATTTGGCCGCTTGGAGAAATTTTTGGAGGTTGTTGTCGTGATCCTGCTGGTCGTGACCGCAGATGGTGATGTTATCCAGATATGGGAACGTGGCCTTCAGTTGGCACTGGTCCACCATCCGGTCCATTGCCCTCTGGAAGACAGATACACCATTCGTGACACCGAAGGGGATGCGCAGGAATTGATAAAGCCTGCCGTCCGCCTCGAAAGCAGTGTAAGGGCGGTCCCCCCGGCGGATGGGGAGCTGATGGTAAGCGGATTTTAGGTCTATGGTCGAGTACACCTTGTACTGTGCTATCTGATTGACCATATCCGCAATGCGGGGTAGAGGGTACGCGTCGAGCTGCGTAAACCTATTGATGGTCTGGCTAGAGTCCACGACCATCCTATTCTTCTCCCCGTTCCGAACAACGACCACCTGCGCCCTCCAAGGACTTGTGCTTGCCTCAATGACCCCCTCCCTGAGCAGCCGCTGCACCTCCGACTTAATGAAAGCTCTGTCCCCCTGCGCTGTACCTCCTGCTTTAAGTCGCCACGGGTTTACAGTCGGGGGTCAGGTTGGCGAACAGCGGTGGGGGAGGGATCCCGAGGGTGGAGAGGCCGCAGGTGGTGTCGGTAGTGTGGCAGTTGGCATGATGTTGGGTGGGATGTGCGGGTCGGTGTGTGTGTGTTTGTGTGTGTGTGTGTGTGTGTGTGTGTGTGTGTGTGTGTGTGTGTGTGTGTGTGGTCAGTAGCGGGGTACGTGACATATCTCTACAAAACAGGGGATTTATGACAGTAATTGGTGGGAGGGGTCCATCATACTTCATTGTCACGCTTTTCAGGTGGCTCTGGAAGTCCAACCCCAACAGCACAGGGGCACACAGTTGAGGCAAGACCAGTAACGTAAAGTCCCGATATTCTGTGCCCTGCACCACTAGCGTCGCTACACAACCCCCCCGGATGTCTGTTGTATGCGACCTGGAGGCCATGGTGACCCTCTGACTTACCGGCCGTATCATGAGTCCACAATGTTGCACCGTGGCCAGGTGGATAATACTCTCCGTGCTGCCTGTGTCAAACAGGCAGCTTGTCCTGTGCCCCTCCACCAGGATGTCCATCATTGACCTTGTGAGCTGGTGGGGAGCGCTTTGGTCGAGGGTCACGGAAGCCAGGGTGGGGTCGCTGTCTTGGTCCGGCGTGGTGGGGTGCCCTGTGAGCACCCGTTGGTCGTAGGCGGTGGGAGGTGGTGCCGACCAAGATGGCCGCCCCCATGTCTCGCACGTGGTGGTGGCGTGCAGGGAAGATGGCGACCCCTACGTCTCACACGTGGTGGCAGTGTGCAGGGAAGATGGCGGCCCCCATGTCTCGCACATGGTGGCAGTGTGCAGGGAAGATGGTGACCCCCACATCTCGCACGTGGTGGCAGTGTGCAGGGAAGATGGCGGCCCCCATGTCTCGCACATGGTGGCAGTGTGCAGGGAAGATGGCGGCCCCCATGTCTCGCACATGGTGGCAGTGTGCAGGGAAGATGGCCACCCCCGTGTCTCGCACGTGGTGGTGGCGTGCAGGAAAGATGGCGGCAGGCAAGATGGCGGCCCCCATGTCTTGCACGTGGTGGCAGTGTGCAGGGAAGATGGTGACCCCCACGTCTCACACGCGGCGCTGCTCAATCCCGCTCGCGGTTTTGACTTTCAGACCTTGGCAAAGTGGCCCTTCTTTCCGCAGCTGGAACAGGTAGCTTGTCGGGCCGGGCAGCGTTTCTGGGGGTGCTTCTCCAGTCCGCAGAAGTAGCACTTCGCGGACTCACGACTGGCTGCAGCCGAGGTCGATTTGCCGGCAGGTTGCGGGGTCTGCGGCACCCACGAGGCCATCGGGGAATCGTGTGCCTGGAGAGCCTCGGAGTTATGCAGAGCGGCCTCCAACGTATCAGCCAGCTCCATCGCCGAATTTAGGGTAAGATCGGCTTTTTCCAGCAGCCGCTGGTGCACGTACACTGACCTGGTCCCCGTAACGAAGGCGTCTCTCACTAGGAGTTCTGCATGCTGCGCCGCCGTCAGCTCCTGGCAATTGCAGACCCGCACGAGCGTCCGTAGGGCCCGGAAGAACTCAGCGCTCGATTCCCTGGGGCGTTGTTGCCGTGTCGCTAAGCGATGCCGAGCATAGACGCTGTTTATCGGTGGCAGGTATTGTCTTTTGAGTGAGTTCATTGCTCCGTCGTAGTTCGGCTGGTCTCTGATCAGCGAATAGACCCGTGGACTGACCCTGGAGAGTAGAACTCTGCGCTTCACTACGGGGTCGGTCGCTTTAATCTCCTCTAGATACGCTTTGAAGCAGGCCAGCCAGACTTCGAAAGCGTTTCCAGCTTCAGGTGTTTGCAGATTGAGGTCTAATTTTTCTGGTCTCAGGGCCTGTTCCATGTTTTAAAACGTACAGCGAATAAAATTGAAGCACCTTCAATTACTCCAAAAGACTGAGGTTTGGTAAAATACTGAAAGGCTTTTATTCGCTGTACAATACGACCTCCACAGTGAGTGTCTGCCCCCGGACTGAGGGGGAGGGGCACGGCGAACACCTTTATACAGGACTCTGTGGGAGGAGCCACGGGCAGTCAGCAGAGGGGTGTGTCCAGACAGGTAACCCAGTTACAACATATATACATGGTTTACCACAACAACAAAGCTCACTCAGTGTCCAAAACCATGTGTCTCAGATCTATCATCTGACCTTCTATTTATCTCCCTGTGCTGAACACCAACTGTCACTCAAACAGCTCCTCCCTTCTCTGTCTGTAAGAATTCAGAAGCTGAAACCGGTGTCCTTGTAGAAATTAAACATACTGTGGGCAGTCTTCGTCTCTCTCTCTCAAAAACAAGATGTCGGTGTTAAATACCTCTCTCTCTCTCTCTTTTCAAGAGCACAGTTCATAGGGGTAATTCAGGACCCCGTCACAATCTCTATATGTCTCTGTCTCTCTCTCTCTCTCTCTCTCTCTCCCCCCCCCCACCCTCTCAGAGTAACAGTGAAAAACGTGCTGAATTTAAAGTGAAAATAACGTGGTGATGGTTTCATTCGGGAAAGTTGACAGATTTGATAGTGCTAATGAAGGCTGAGATTCGAATATCAGGAGGGTTGAACTGTATTGTAACATGAAGCACGTGAAGAAGCAAAAGAAAGCCCCCACACTTCTTAGCTTAATGGGTGTAAGGACTTACAGGCTCTTACGCAACCTAGTAACCCCTGAAAAGCCAGCAAGCTAGACGCTCAACAAAATTGTTACAATTTTACTAAATCACTTGAGGCCTAAACCACTGGCAATAGCTGAGAGATTTAGAGTTTTTAAAAGGAACCATTAAAAAGATGAAAGCCTTTCTGAATACATTGCAGAACTGTGCAAACCTCCCCAATACTGTGACTTTAGAGATGGACATGAAGAGATAGGCTTGTATGGGGCATGCATAATCAAAGTAATCAACAGAGGCTACTGGCAGAGAGATCTAACCTTAGAACGGGCATTGATCATTGCAATATTGTTAAGGACTGCAGAAAAGGATGCAGCAGAACTAAGAAAAAGAGGTTAGAATGTGAAATGCACAAAATGTTCCTGAATGGTGCAAAAAACCAAAGGTGTTATCGATGTGGCAAACCCTCCCGTGATGCAAATGGCTGTTGGTTCAAAGAAAAAGTCTGCAGCAAGTGTCAGAGACAAGGTTACATAGAGAGAATGTGCAAGGCAGATAAAATGCAGAACCGAGTGAAAAGTCTCAAACACAAAACTAAGCAAATGTATAGAGTTACCAAATGTAAAACTGAATCAGACAACACCGAGTCTGGCAAAGGTGGACTGTCATGCCTAGAACTGCATAGTATAACTGAAGCTGATCACCTGGATCACAATAGATGTGTCTGGTGTAAAACTAAAAATGGAACTTGATATATGATCAGCTTTGTCTATAATTCCAGAGGCTGACTACATCAGACTGTTTTCTCAGATACCATTTGAGAAGACCTCAGTGATGCTAAAGACCTACACAGGTGAAAAAGTGTCCCCCAAAGGCAAACTGAAATTAAATTTGACGTATGGAGGCTAGACACAGCAGTTAGAGTTTTATGTATTGAAAAGTGGAGGGCCAGCTCTTTTTGGATGTGAATGGTATGCTGGCATTCATAGCAAGAGGATTTGAGTACAGGAGCAAGGAGGTACTACTGCAGTTGTACAAGGCCTTGGTGAGACCACACCTATTGTGCCGTTTTGATCCCCTAATCTGAGGAAAGACATCCTTGCCATAGAGGGAGTACAAAGAAGGTTCACCAGATTGATTCCTGGGATGGCAGGACTTTCATATGATGAAAGACTAGATCGACTAGGCTTGTATTTGTTGGAATTTAGAAGATGGAGGGGGGGATCTTATTGAAACGTATAAAATCCTAAAGGGATTGGACAGGCTAGATGCAGGAAGATTGTTCCCGATGTTGGGGAAGTCCAGAACGAGGGGTCACAGTTTGAGGATAAAGGGGAAGCCTTTTAGGACCGAGATTAGGAAAAACTTCTTCACACAGAGAGTGGTGAATCTGTGGAATTCTCTGCCACAGGAAACAGTTCAGGCCAGTTCATTGGCTATATTTAAAAGGGAGTTAGATATGGCCCTTGTGGCTAAAGGGTTTGGCAGTATGGAGAGAAGGCAGGTACAGGGTTCTGAGTTGGATGATCAGCCATGAACATACTGAATGGCGGTGCAGGCTCGAAGGGCCAAATGGCCTACTCCTGCACCAATTTTTTCTATGAATGGTTGAGAAAACTCCAACTAGACTGGCACTCAATCAAAGCTCTCAGTGTGGCATCAACAGGCAATGACAGCCCAAGTGGTGGCACTAACCAGAGACTGGCACAGCTGCTCAGTGCTAATGAGAAGGTGTTTGAGAAGGGGATTGGTAAACTCAAAGGCATGAAGGCCAGAATTGAACTGGATGAAACAGCAACACCAAGATTCCATAAAGCGTCCAATGCCTTACGCACTACGTCCTGAAGTGGATGCTGAACTTCAGAGATTGGAGGCATCTGGAATCCTCTCCAAGGTTGAGTAGAGTGATTGGGTCATGCCCATTGTCCCAGTGATCAAGAAAGGGAAGGCCGGAGCTGTTCGCATACGTGAGGATTTCAAGGTGAGCGTCAGCCTGTCTGCGTACCGTGCACTATCCCCTGCCACGAATAGAAGACATTTTTGTATCTTTGGCAGGAGGGGAGAGGTTTTCAAAGATTGATTTGTCACAAGCCTATCTGCAAATGGAGATTGAGGAGTCGAGCAGGAAGTTCCTCTCAATCAACAATCACAAGGGACTGTTCCAGTATAATCATCTCGTCCTTGGTGTCGCATCAGCTCCAGCAATTTGGCAAAGGTGCTCCAAGATATCCCAGGAACACAATGTTACCCTATTGACATCATCGTGACTGGCAAGAATGAAGAAGAGCACCTCCAGAACCTTGGTAAAGTGCTTACCAGGCTGAGTGAGTACGGTCTGTGTGCAAAGAGAGAGAAATGTGAGTTTTTCAACAGTGAAATCTCATATTGTGGACATGTCATTGACAAGCATGGCTTACATAAGTCACAAGAAGATTGAAGCAGAGCTACAGGCACCCAAACCGGAAAATGTGTCACAACATCAGGTTTGTAAACTACTACCACCGGTTTCTCCCAAACATTGTCACAATGCTGCACCCATTGAACACACTGTTACAGACAGGAGCAAAGTGGGAATGGTCAGAAAGATGTGAAAGAGCATTCAATGCCCGTGTGGTATTGGGACCGTTTTGTCACACACTAAGAAAGATGGATCTGAACGTCCAATTGCATTTCCTTCAGGATCACTGACAAGCGCAGAACACAACTGCGCACGGATTGACCAAGAGGCCCTTAGTCTAGTTCCATCACGACCTCTACAGACAAATGTTGATGCTAGTGACAGATCACCAGCCTCTTGTGTCCATTTTCAATCCCAGGAAGGGAATTCCAGTGAAGACAGCTACCCGGTTACAACATTGGGTACTTTTTCTAGGAACCCACTGTTATGACACAGAGTTCAAGAATACCAAACAACACAGCAACACTGATGGTTTGTCACATCTTCCACTGTTAACAACTGAAGAAGAAGTCTTCATACTGTGACCGAGCAGAAAGGTTCCACACAGCATTGGTGGACCAGTTGCCAGTAACAAATTCCGAAATACAAAGAGAAACAAGGAATGACCTGACATTGTCAGAAGTCTATGACATCACTATGCAAGGATGGCCAGCCCATGGTAACCCTGTGTTTCCAGAATTCTCAGTGAGATGAGACCAACTGTTGCTATGTCAAAGAAAACTGATGTGTGGATCTCATGTTGTGGTTCTCTCTAAACTGAGCCCCAGAGTGTTAGAAACTCTTCATGAAGAATGTCTGCATAGAGTCCAGATGAAGAGTCTCACCTGGAGCTACATGTGGTGGCCAGGAATGGATAAACAGATTGAAGACGTGGTCAAAGGCTGTTCAGGATGCCAAAAGGTCCAAAGTGCATCCCCACAGACACTGTAACACCCATGGTAGTGGCCATTGTCACCATGGTAAAGAGTACATGTTGATTTTGCTGGGCCATTCATGGACTCCATGTTTCTGATTGCTGTGGATGCTCATGCAAAGTGACCGGGGTTTATACCAATGAAGTCACCACCTCAGCAAAGACTGTCTCTGCTCTGAGGACTACCTTCACCAGAAACAGATTACCAGGAGAACGTGTGAGTGACAACAGACCACAATACATGTCAGAAGAATTCTGACTGTTCATGAAGAAAAATGGCATCAGACATTTCAAGTCAGCTCCTCACCATCCAGTAATGAATGGATTAGCTGAAGGGTTTATCCAAATCTTCAAAAAGACCATTAAAGTGATGGACACAGAGGACATTTCTCTACAGCACAAGGTGGACAACTTCCTTTTGTGTATCGGAACTCTTCATGCAATGACAAATCAAACACCTGCAATGCTGTTCATGAACAGGAGTCTGAGATCTTGCATAGGCCTCTTGAAACCAGATCTACGGAGGGAAGTACAGAATAAACAGTTCAGCCAGTTGCCAAGTGAAGCAGCAAGGAGCTTCGAGATTGGACAGGAAGTCCTGGTGTGTGATTATCGAGAAGACAAGTGGACACCCAGTTGGGTAGCTACAACTAGACCACTGATGTATACAGTTGATATTGGAGATCAAACATGGAGACGTCATGTGGACCAGATACTGGATGCTCAATCGAAGAACACACCTGAGTTGACTACATCCAACAAGACGGACACATTACAGTCACTAGACTTACCTCTCAGTGATGATGTCACTGACAGCAACGTGACACTGGAAACCAAGAACGTTATCTAGACAAGACACCTGCCAAATCCAAAGCCACTCCATGGGTCCAGAGGCGCTATACTGAAAGAAACAGAGCGCCACCCAAAAGACAGAACCTTTAGAACCGTGAAGTTAGTGATGGACTGTTACTGTGAAAGCATGTTTATTTGGAATCTGGGTTTATAAAAGGGAAATTTGAATGTTTTATACATGTACAGTTTGTGTTGCACTAATCTAAAGGGGGAAGATCTATTTCTTTTAGAGCAATAACCCCCCCCCCGACCACCCGGCACCACGTATTGCTCTTTTGTCTATGCATGCACATTGTTCTCTCTTTTGTTGCAATGTGAATAGACCAGTCAAAACCATCTCCCGTGTGCGTGCTTTCATTTAATATATATATGTAGTTTTGCACAGACAGAACACCTATCTAAACATCTCTTAAATGTCCCAAGTGTATTTGCTTCTGTCCCCACACCAGGCAGCACATTCCAGGCATCCACCACTTTCTCAGTAAAAAATTTCCCCCTCACACCCCCTTTGAGCCTACCCCCTCTCCTTCAATGCATGCCCTCTGGTATTAGACGTTTCAACCCTGGGAAACGGATACTCTCTGTCCACTCTATCTATCCCTCTCATAATCTTATAAACCTCTATCAGATCTCCCCTCAGCCTGCACCACTGCAGAGAAAACAACCCGAGTTTGTCCAGCCTCTCGAGAAGCACATGCCCTCTGAACCAGGCAGCATCCTGGTAAACCTCTTCTGCACCCTCTCCAAAGCCTCAACATCTTTCCTATGGTGGGGAGACAAGATGTAGTCCAACTAGAGTTTTATAAACCTGCAATATAACTTCCTGACATTTGAACTCAACACCTTGACTAATAAAGGCAAGCATGCCATGTACCTTCTTAACCATCCTACCAGCCTGTGAAAAGCCACTCACAGGGAGCTGTGAACCTGGACACCAAGCTCCTTCTGCTCAGCGACACTATTAAGGATCTTCTCTTTAACCGTCTCTTTACATTTGACCTACCAAGGTGCAACATTCCACATTTGGCTGGGGTAAACTCCATCCAACAGTTCTCCACCTATATCTGGAAAATGTACTTTTCATTGAATCTGGTTACTCTTTATTTTGCTATTTTTGAGTTGTTTATCGGGGCGATCGATGCGGACGGGGGTCCTTTGGTGAAGGATGACCCCGTGGCCTGTGTGGGCGAGCAGTATGGCGTGCTGCTGAACTGAACCAAACAGAATACGACTGGACTCCTAGTTTGGTGTTTGATATTCTATGCGTTGTTCACTCGCCTTTTGCCTTTTGCATAACTTGTTCTTTTCTCACGCGTTGGGTGTCTGATGTTGTCTTGAACAGGCTCCTTGGACGATTTCTTCGCTTCGTGGTTGTTTGTGGGAGGGCGAATCTTAGAGTTGTATTCTCTAAACCTGAGGCCTCCGCTGGTCAGGATCGACCGTGAATGTCGCGTCCCAGCTGTCTAGATGCGCAAAGCTGTTGCCCATGCAGCAAGCTCCCCCTCTCCACGCAGCTGATGAACCCAAAGGAACGGCAGAGCCCGATACAATTTGGCTCCAGCAAGAGTTGCCAGTCAGCCTTGAACTCAACGTAGGCTACCTTAGGGACTCCAGCTCTAGATTTTTCCCTCAGGGTTACTCCCAAAGCCTTCTCCACAAGAAGGTGTAGCTGCAAGGTAGCAGAAATTAGAAATTAAAATTTTCCTGGATGAGCTGCCAACCACAGCTGATGAGCCCCGTCTGCCCGAAGTGACTGGTTTGAAGGTGCCAGTAGCCCTTTGACATACCACCATAAAGCCCTCCTCACCCAAACCAGCCCCTCCCTCTCCATTAGAAACAGAACTCTATACAAATGCTCCTTCCCCACCAACCCCTATGAGTTTGTATGTTCTCCAGGGATCTATTAATCTGGAAGAATGGTGAAGCACAATACTGCTGCCCACAGTAATTTCCTCCACCTCACCTTTTCTTCCCCAAAGGTGACAAAGCTGGGCTTTGAAACAAAGGCCCAGAACAGCTTCATGTAGACAAGGGTCAGACAAGGCTGCATTATTGCCAGTGAACCATCAGAAACTACAGCGCAGTAGCGTAGCGGCCAGCACAACGCTTAACAGTGCCGACGACCCCGCTTCAATTCACGCTGCTGTCCACATGGAGTTTGTACGTTCTTCCCGTAACCGCATGGGTTTCCTCTGGGTGCTCAAGTTGCCTCCCACAGTCTAAAGACATACAGTCTTGTGCAAAAGTCTTAGCCGTGTATATATGCTAGGGTGACTAAGACCTTTACACAGTACTGTAGTAATTTTATGTATTGCACTGTACTGCTGCCGTGAAAAAAAACAAATTTCATGACATATGTGAGTGATGATAAACCTGATTCTGATCTGGGTCTCTATTGTGGACTGAGAGTGGGAAGGGGGCAGGGAGAGGGGAATCATGGTTGGGAAAAGGGGAAGGGAGAGGGGAGGGAGTGGGAAGCACCAGAGAGACATTCTGTAATGATCAATAAACCAATTGTTTGGAATCAAATGACCTTGCCTGGTGTCTCATGGGCTGGGTGTGTCTGTATCCGCACCACCCCCACCCCCCGCCCCGGTACTCCTTCTCTGCCACCTGCTCCACGCCCCTCCCGCAGCACTCCACCCTCGCCATTCCCAACATCCTTTGCTCCCGCTAGATCTACAAGCTCGCTCTCCACTCCACATTGACAAATACAGTACTGTGCAAAAGTCCTAGACATCCCAGTTTTATATATATATGTGCCTAAGACCTCTGCGAGTTGTGGGTGTGCTGTGAGGGTCCTTAATGATGGAGGCGGCCTTTCCGAGGCACTGCCTCTAGAAGACTCATCACAGCACGGTAGCATAGCGGTTATCACAGCGCCAGTGACCTGGGTCCTATTCACGCGGCTGTCTGTACATTCTCCCCACGACCACAAGGGTTTTCTCCAGATGTTCAGGTTTGCTCCCACATTCCAAAGATGTACGGGTATAATTGAGTGGTGTGGGCTCGTTGGGCCAGAAGGACCTGTTACTATGCTGTATCTCTAAGTGAAAGAAACTGTTAAGGGTCTCGATCCAAGTCATTTGCAAATCTTTTCTCCTCACGGTGAAACAGACCAATCTCTCTGACACCAAATATCCCGAGATGGCCTGTTTCCGTGCTGTAATTATATGGTTATATGGTTATGGAAACGAGTACTTCCCAAAGCTGTTATAAGGCAGATTGAAAAGCCTCCTCATTTCCAAAAGCACTCAAGTTAACCCTGATAAAATGCCAAGTCAGACCTACCTGTGCTGTCAAACAAATCCTTATATGTCAGCTAGGACGCTGCTAACCCATTCAATCCTGTCCCTTGACTAACACCCAGCAAGACGTACAAGAGCCCCTGGCACTATGAATTCTCAACTTCCGACCCTGTTCTCTGTACAGAATGGCGAGGCCTGTTTATAGGCTCTCCTGAGCCCCATTTGCAGTGCTGGGCTCCGAGATGGTGACAGTGGCTGTCGGACATAAGATTTACTGTGTGTTCCAATTAGAATCAGGTTTAATATCAAAGGCATATGTTGTGAAATTTGTTGTTTTGCAGCAGCAGTACAATGCAATACAAAATAATAAAAACTCTAAATTACAATTAGTGTATATAAAAATAAATTAAATAAGTGTTGTGTTCTTTATACGCACCAAGGGTTACTAAGAACAAACCATATTCTGGAAGAACAGAACTAGAACTTTTATTTACAACAGCAAACAGCAACCATGTTTTTCACCATACAAGTTCCTAGATCATTCTCTCACTTCTGCGCATGCTCCGAACTCTGTCCAATCAAGTTCTTACACGTGACAGTTGATATCACCACAATAAGTAATGCAAAAAAAGAAAAGAATTGCTGAGGTAGTGTTCACGGGTTCAATGTCCGTTCAGAAATCGGATGGCAGAGGGAAAGAAGCTGTTCCTGAATCTTTGAGTGTGTGTCTTCAGGCTGCTGTACCTCCTCCCTGATGGTAGCAATGAGAAGAGGGTGTGACCTGGGTGATGGGGGTCCTTAATGATGGACACTGCATCTCTGAGGCATCGCTCCTTGAAGATGTCCTGGATACTACAGAGGCTGGTGCCCGTGATTGAGCTGACTGAGTTTACAACTCTCTGCAGCTTATTTCAATCCTGTGCAGTAGACACCACCCCCCAAACCCAAACCAGACGGTGATGCAGCCTGTTAGAATGCTCCCCACGGTACATTTGTAGAAATTTCTGAGTGTTATTCGATAAACCTGATTCTGGTTTTGATCATAAACTTGATTTTGACTCTGATTCTGGCTCCAGTGAACTGCGGCGTGTCGGGAGCGTGAGGTGGTGGGGGAAGGGTGGTGGAGCGGCCAAGTGGGAGAAGATGGGAGGGTCGTAGGACCAGGAGTGCTGGAATGTGATGTCAATGTTTCCAATTCACAGATGATTAATGGTGCTCTCAGATTGGAGCAGGTCCCTGGGTCCAGTGCAAAAGCTGTTCTCTCACTCTCCGCAATTCGGTTCAGGGAATTCAACGGTGATTTAACACTGCAGCTGCTAAGATAATTAGTTGCAGTTCCTGGCGTCATTAAGCACCGATAATTCTTAAATTAGCAAATGCTTTTCCAGTCAAAACCATGTGCTCACGCTCAGCACAGGGTCCAGGTCTGTACTGCCAGTGACCCCTCGACCCAATAAGTTCAGACATCAGGTAAGATGTCAAGACCATAAGGCAAAGGAGTAGATTTAGGCCAGGCGGCCCATCAAGCCTGCCCCACCATTCCATCATGGCTGACTTATTATCCTTCACACCCCCATTCTCCCGCCTTCTTCTCATAACCTAATCAAGAACCTATCAACCTCTGATTTAAATATACCCAATGACTTGGTCTCCAGAGCTGTCTGTGGAAACAATTCCAGAGATTCACCACCGTCCAGCGAAAGAAATTCCTCCTCATCTCCATTCTAAAACACGTCTCGCTATTCTGAGGCTGTGTCCGCTGGTCCTAGACAGCCCCACCATAGGAAAGAACTTAGCCACATCCACTCTATCTAGGCCTTTCAATATTTGATAGGTTTCGATGAGAACCCCTCTCCTTCTTCTAAACTCCAGTGAGTACTGGCCCCGAGCCTTCTCATCTGAGATTGCTTTGTCCCCTCTCGTTAACAGAAGAGTTGGCACGGTACTTGATTCACAGGTAAACTATGGAGGGAGTAAAACCCACAACAGAGTCCTACTGATAGAGTCATAAGAGAAACAGACCCTTTGGCCCATCTAGTCTGTGCTAAACTGTTACTCTGCCTACTCCCATCGACCCCCATCCGGACCACAGCCCTCCGTACCCCACCCCCATCCATGTCACTATCCAAACTTCTCCTAAACATTGAAATCGAGCTCACACCCACCACTTCCGCTAGCAGCCCATTCCACTCTCTCACCTCCCTCTGAATGAAGAAGTTCACCCTCATGTTCCCTTTAAACATTTCACCTTTCACCCTTAATCTATGACCTCTAGTTGTAGTCTCACCCAACCTCAGTGGAAAAAGCCTGCTTGCATTTACCCTATCTATATTCCTCATAGTTTTGTATACCACTATCAAGTCTCCCCTCATTTTCCTGCACCCCAGGGAATAAATTCCTAACCTATTCAATCTTTCTCTTTAACTGAGGTTCTCAAATCCCAACAACATCCTTGTAAATTTTCTCTGCGCTCTTCAATCTTATTGATATTTTTCCTGTAGACCGGATTTGCTCAGTACTGTATTTGTCAACGTGGACTGGAGAGCGAGTTTGTAAATCTGGTGGGAGCAAAGGATGTTGGGAATGGCGAGGGTGGAGCACCGTGGGAAGGGTGTGGGGCAGGGGGCAGAAGATCGGCATGGGTGCAGACACACCCACCCCTGAGACACCAGGCAAGGTCATTTGATTCCAAACAATTGGTTTACTGATCATTACAGAATGTCTCTCTGGTGCTTCCCACTCCCCAACCTTCCTTTCCCTTTTCCCAACCATGATTCCCCTCTCCCTGCCCCCTTCCCACTCTCAGTCCACAATAGAGACCCAGATCAGAATCAGGTTCATTGCTGCCATCTTGACCAGATATAGCCCAAGAGAAGACAACTGCAGCTTGTCCAACCTCCCCTTTCAGTGCATGCCCTCTGGCACTGAAGTTGGCTCATTGTTCTTCTTATCCGCCAGTGGACTTGGGCAGGGGCGATACTGTTGGTGCTGTCTCCCGCTGCCCTGAGGCACTCTGGGTAGGTAATGCAGGACCCAGAAGCATACAGGAGAGCAGGGGTCTCTTCTCGGACCATTACTCATGGTGTTCCTGAACCAGAGGGGTGGATCTTGGATTGCAGATGGCACAATAGTGTAGTGGTTAGCACAAAGCTTTACAGTACCAGTGACCTGGGTTCAATTCCTGCCACTGCCTGTAGGGAGTTTGTACGTCCTTCCCGTGACTGTGTGGGTTTCCTCGCACAGTCCAAAGACACACCAGTTGGTAGGTTAATTGGTCGTTGTAAATTGTCCAGTGTTTAGGCAAGGGTTAAACTGGTGGGTCGCTGGGTGGCAGCTTGAAGGACCTCTTCCGCACCGTATCTCAATAATTTAAATAAATTTGAAAAGATTTGCACCCACATTGAAACAGAAAGACTTACATTTCTGTCGTGCCTGATCCCTTTGTGCCAGCAAAATACAGTGACTGCTGTTGGTGAATCAGAAGGTAATCTGTGGACAGGAAGGTGATAGGTCACCTGTTTTCGGAAGACGTCCCTGCTCTTTGCTGACGATTAAAGATTAGTTTGATTCGTCACACGTACAATATTTCAAAACATGCAGTGCTATGGGGTGTGGGAGGAGCTGGGAAAGATTGCGCCAGAGGTTTTTGCAACTTCTTCCAGTTCGTCTGGGAAACAGCTTATTCTTCTCTCCTCAAGCCCCTCTTTTCTTTTCAAGGTGGCCGGGGTTCTGTCAGAGTCCGTGATCTACAGCTGCAGCTCTAACTACGGTTCTCTACGAGTGGTGGGTTCCTGCTCTTGGATTCACCGTGCATGCCTGGCATTTCGATATCTCCAAGTGGGGCCTAGAA
The DNA here is from genome assembly GCF_963921235.1 of Mobula hypostoma. Lineage (NCBI taxonomy): Eukaryota > Metazoa > Chordata > Chondrichthyes > Myliobatiformes > Myliobatidae > Mobula > Mobula hypostoma. The sequence goes on from NC_086117.1 coordinate 56,721,242, forward strand.
GAAGTGTGCCTTCGGGGTGCGAACCATGGACGACCTGGTTCCTCGCCCATGTCGGCGACTGCAGCGTCGGGGGAGGCTGACAGCAGGCGGTGTGCGCTCCTACCGGAAGAAGGCCCCTGCACTCCAACAATCTCCTCTCTCTTTCTCTTTGAAAGCCAGTCGGTCCTCGAGTCGAGGGAATCAGAGAGGCAGCGCAGCAGATTCTAATATCGAAACAGCAAGGTGCTGGTCCCTGACTCTCGTTGTTCCAGGGGCGATCTCCCTTTCCGTCGATAGTGAGAGAGAGCCTGTCTGAGGTACCGAAGTGTTGCGATGGACGGTAGTGTCTGATGGACTTTGGATCATGGTCTCACTTTGGGGGTTTTGCTTATTGTCTGTATGGTGGTGGGGAGGGGGTTGGTGGCTTTTGCTGGACCAGGTAGGGGGGAGGGTCAATGCTTTTGCTGTCGCTTGTGCGTGGGAGATGGGGAGGGGGGCTTTGGTTTCTGATGTTTCTGTCATTCATTCTCTGGGGATTTCTGTTTCGTGGATGTCTGCGAAGAGTAAGAATTTCAGGTTGTATGTGTTCTCTGATATTAAACTGAGCCATTGAATGTGTCATTTGCATCAAACCCAAATCAGCGAGCATTGCGCTGGGGACAGTCCACAAGCATCACTATGCTTCCAGTGCCAACGTAGCACGCTCTCTACTGACTGACCCTAAGCGGGATGTCTTTGGAGTATGTGAGGAAACCAGAGCACCCGGAGGAGATCCACAGGATCACAGGGAAAGCATACGACATCCTTACAAAGAGTGGTGGGAAATGAACCCCGATCTTCCAATTGCTGGCACTGAAAGTTGCCCTACCGACCAACACACTGCTATGCGGCCAGCATATGTTTTTGCTGGGGGGTGGTTTTGGCTGCAAGATCTTCCTCCCTGCCCGACAGCAGCTCACTCTACTGAACCACGAAACCTGCTGCCAGGATTAATGCGTTTTTGGCACAATCTGTATCTGCTGAAGTGAACAATGTTCCAACTGTTGTGGAAATGGCTCCTGGCGGCTGGGTTGTGTGTGTATTTCTGTTGCCTGGCAGCTGGATAAATCTTCAGCCAGATCTGGTTACACGGCCTGATGCTTTCGAAAGGAGCACAGTGATCATTGTTGCTGCAAGTCCGTCGCAAGAACAGTCAGCAAACAGATGGGAGAGCAGGGCAGATACGCCACTATTGGGGCAGCATGATAGTGTAGCAGTTAGCGCCATCGCCAGTGATCAACGGTCAGTGTTCAGTTCCCGCTGCTGTCTCTGAGGAGTTTGCATGTTTTCCTTGCAACCACGTGGGTTTCCTCCGGGTGCTCTGGTTTCCTCCCACAGTCCAAAGACGTACTGGTTAGGGTTAGTAAGTTGTGGCCATGCTATGTTGGCATGGAAACCTGGTGAGATTTGCAGCTTATCCTCACACTGCACAGGGTGTTGACACAAATGATGCAGACGCTGGCAATCCAAGCAACACAGACAAAATCCTGGGGGAGCTCAGCAGGCCAGGAAGCATTGATGGAAAGGGGTACAGTCGACATCTCGGCCTGAAAGAGCGACTGTTTACTCTGCTCCATAGATGCCACCTGGCCTGCTGAGTTCTGCCTGCACTTCAGCGACACATAAAGTTATATCACCACAAATAAATTAACAAAGAATAAAAGAAACAGTGAAACACTCGAGAGCTTGCTGGGGACAGCCCGTAAGCATCGCCTCTCATTCGGGCACCAGCAGAGCATCCCCACAATGCCCAGCAGGACAGTAACAGATCCTCCCTCCCCCCATTATACAGACACAGTGCTCTGACCCCATGGTGGCAGTCCACATTCTGTCTCCAGCCATTGATTCAGAATCAGACACCCACACCTCGGGCCTTTAACTTCCTGAGTAGGCTCGTAGAGATTCGCAAACTCAGGGCTCCAAGCAAAGGGCCACAAGTTCTGGGCTCTCGGTCGATCCTCGGCCTCAACCCAGGATCAGCCGATCACCAACCACCAGGCCACACCAACTCGCAAACCCAGCAGGCCATCGGATCTCGGTCTCCTGTCCGCAAAGGAACTCCGACCCCGAAACCCGTCGAAAACTCACTGACCCTGGGAGTGGCACCAGCCTTCGCCTGTGGTGGGTGTCGGCCCAACAGCTGGCCAGACGCAGCACCGTAACAGGCACCTCTGGCACAATGCTCCCACGTCATGTGACCAATTAACCTACTAACATTGTACATCTTTGGACTGTGGGAGGAAACCAAAGCACCCGGAGGAAACCCACACAGTCACGGGGAGAGCGTACAAACTCCTTACAGACACTGGCGGGAAATGAATCCAGGCTGATGGCTGATTAACCTAGACACCCCGGAACTCTTCCCGCACTGATCACATACCTATCTGTCAAGTCCTACTTGAGGCCCTGCCTCTATCATCAAGCTTCCCGACCACCTGGGCCAATCTCTCTTATCACTACTACCAACAGGCAAGAGGTACAGAAACCTTTGTACTTTGTGAGATTTTGGGAGGCTCATTAGTTATGTGTCAATTGAGTTTATACTTGTATAAACTAATTATCAATAATGTAATCCCAATTGCTCTGTATCTATTTTCTGTAATGTTTATGATGTTGAAATTAATAAAAAGATTGAAAAAGAAAAGAAGATGTGATTCTTCAGAGATTCAGTTAAAGGATGCAGACGAGACAAAACGTGTAAATAATAACAAGTAAACCCACAGGGAGACTGATAGAGACTTGTTGAATTATGTATTTGTTTTGATTAATGTTGTTCTTTATTTTTCCTTTTTAAGGAAGGGAAGATGCGGTGATACCACGCGCAGTGATGTGCCAGTTCCCAATTGGACAGCACTGAGCATGCGCACGGTTTGCCAGAATGTTTCAGCATGTGGCGGCGTTAAGATGCGTTTGTTTATTTCTGTAAATAAAAGTTCTTTAATTCTTCCAGAATATGATTTTTTGTTGTTAACCCACGGAATATTTAAATAGAAGTAACATAACAAAAATCACTGCAGACCCTACCCACCCAGCAAACTGACTTTTCCAAAATCTCCCCTCTGAGAAGTGCTATTGGGCTATTAAAACAAAAACATTACACCATCTTAAAAATTTCTTCACCCAGACAGTTAAACTGATCCACCATTCTAGTTAGCCCCCACTCCCCTCTATCTATTATCTCAATGACTGCACTGCACTGTAAATACTTTAAACCATTTTATATAATCAAAAGAAAATCTGCAGATGCTTGAAATCAAAGCAACACACACACACAATGCTGGAGGAACTCAGCAGGCCAGGCAGCATCTATGGAAAAGAGTAAACAGTTGATGTTTCAGGTGGATGTTTCATCAGGATTCCTGATGAAGGGTCTCGGCCCAAAATGTCGACTGTAATCTCCTTTCCATAGATGCTGCCTGGCCCACTGAGTTCCTCCAGCATTGTGTGTGTACCACTGTTTATAATGCAGTTCACATTGCATCTACATGCTGGTATTTATGTATATCTGCACATTTTACTCCATTTGTACTTCAACCTCTAACTTTATTCTTTATATAATTCTTTGTTCTTTATAATTAATGAACATTGTTTTTTGATGCATGTGGTGCCAACACACCACAGCAAATTCCTAATACAAAGGTTGGGTATGGGGCAATCAAGGTGACAGGGCCTGGGCCTGAGAGCATATCAAAGCAGCAGGACCCAGGTACAAGTGCAAGGCACAAAACCAAGGTTTGGACAATTTAAATGCCAGGCCAGGTTGAAAAGGTCAGGGGGTCAGGGCAGAGGCGAGGGATGGGCCGATTCAGATCACTACACCGCAAGGTTTACTTGGCTCTGCGCTGAACTAAATGTATATGGTGTGTCAAGTTGATCCTTGATCCTTAAATACTGCATTATTATTCCTTCATTTGCACTACTTATTTATGTATTTTGTAATTTATACCAATTTTATGTCTTAGAAGTTTTGTAGGCTGCCTGCAAGGCGCTGCTCTATTTCACTAGTGCTATCTTGCCTTTGAACTTCGCTGCTACAAAACAACAAATTTCACATCATATAAGACATGATCTGATTCTGATTATATTCGTGGAAGACACCAATCCAATTAATTCCTGTACTTACAGGAATTAGTAGTTGATAATTGCATTAGATTAATCCACATCGGTGCAGACGGTGACATCAATCTGAATTTACTTACCGTGATCTACTTTCTCCGAACAATTTCATTTGTACAATAGCAGAACATGTCATCCCTGAGAGTTGCATTTCATTGTGAGCTGTTTACAAGCTTAATTAACATTCTCCATGGAGACTGTCTATTAAATTCTGTCATATTCCCTGCAAGTAACCTGTTCCTGAGATAAACTTGCTTTCAAGTTTATTGCATTATTTATAACAACACAACAGAATTGCTTGCTGTTGTCATCACCAATAATAATATGAAATAAAATAAAGTTAGTAAAATAACTGGGCCCAGAACACATGCAATCCTATGACTCAACCATACTTTATTTTGCTTGTGCACAAGGAGAACTTCATGGCCCCTGTTACCTACACTGTTCTGAAACCAGGACAGAAGACCATGAGACCATAATAAATAGGAACTAATTTTATACAGAATTCACTTATTAGTTTACAGAGATCGACCATTTGGTAAATTGTATATGTTTGAATTCCTTACTTGCAAGAAGAATCGCTATTTGCAATACAGGCGTTGAAAGTCAATCGAAACTTCAAACTGGCAGTCGAAGATATTTTAAAGCTAATGAAGCAATTGTCTCTTAGTTATTGAGTGTATTTCACATCGTTCCATTATGCTTATCTTATCTGTCTCTGACACTCCCTATTGTGTAAAGGAATTCTATATTTTAAGACCTTTCTAGAAAAGTCTCAGTTGTTTGGTTTGAGTACACACTGCCACAGTCCTATCTGTCTGCAATAGGTAAGGTTGGTTCTGTCGGTCTCACTTCAAACGTCTTCCTTGTCTGGGTTTGCCTATACACTGCTGTAGTTATCATTGCCTGGATGTTGTCTCACCACAACTTCCACACTATCATTGACACTCATTGGGCTGAGTTTTGTTTATATTTTCATTGGCGTGTCTTCGATATTACGTCATGTGACTGTTATAATTAAGGGTAGCACAGTAGCGTAGAGACTGGCGCATCGTTTCACAGCGCCAGCAATCCAGGCTCTATTCCCACTGCTGTCTGTGAAGAGTTTGTACATTCTCCCCATGGCCTCCCCCCACATTCCAAAGACGTACGGGTTAGCAGGCTAGTTAGTCACATGGGTGTACATGGATGGCGCAGGCTCTTGGGTTGGAGGGGCCTGTTACCGTGCTGTAACTCTAAATAAATAAAATATAATAAACAATAACATAGATTTATACATAGGATTACACATTCCACAGACAAGTAAGATGTTCTTTCATAGCAAGGGTCCCATCCTTTTTATGCCATGGGCCAATACCATGAAGCAAAGGGTCTGGGTTGGGAGCCCCTGGTTGATGGGGTTGCCCTTCACGGAGAACTCCTGTGCGTGACTCTATTTAATGCGGGGAGGCTGATGCATAGACTGTAGTTCGGGTTAGTAAGCTGAGAGCATGCTACGTTGGTGCCAGCCGTGTGACAACACTTGCGAGCTACCCCCGGCACATCCTGGGACAGCGCTGCTCATTGAACTCTGAACTCCGACACCCCGAGCTGTTATCGTGTCATGCTAACCACGGTTCTGAGAATATCATATACACCCAGACAGGGGAAATATTATCTCCGTCTACATCGAACCCAACAACTCCTGAAGAATTTTGCAAGTATTTTTCACTATTTAAATTAACTGCAAAATATTTGAGCTTTGCTGTGTATTTAATGCACCATTATGGACCCAAGAGTCTTGGCTGGAGGGGAAAGGGGAGAGGGTGATTTGTTCTATGCAGCCCACACAGATACAAAAATTCCCAAAGCCACCAAACAAACCATGAAAATATTTGATCATTTTTGTCTCCTTATTAAATTTACAGTGGATAATTATTCTCTTTTAATTGCGTAGGTTATAAAATTAATCTTTCATTTGATGGATATTTTAAGTCCTACACGGGACTCAGCCGAGTGAATGATGTCTTCTGTGGTGCCGGGAGCAGCAGAATAAAATTAATGAGTAGTAAATGAGGCTTTCTAAGTTAAATGCTTTTGAATTTTTCAGTGGTTTCTCATTCAGTTTGAGTTTACATGCACCAGTTTGTGAGAATTCCTTTCACCAACTAGAATTCATTCATAGAGTCATAAAGCACTACAGCACAGAAACAGGCCCTTCGGCCCATCTAGCCCATGCTGACCTATTACTCTGCCCTTAGAAGATACCCCTCATAACCATGTGCTTGCCCAAACTTCTCTTAAACGTTGCTATCAAATCAGTATCCACCACGTCCACTAGCAGCTCCTTCCGCACTTGCACCATCCTCTGAGTGGGATCACCCCCCCTCATTTTCCACTTACACATTTCACCTTTCACCCTTCACCCATGGCCTCTGGTTGTGCTCTCTCACAACTTCAGTGGAAAAAGCCAACATTTACGATACGGCTGTATCAGAGGCCTTCTCAACACCAATCTGTTTCTTCCTTTCTGAATGTATAGAAAGAGGACGATAAACAATCAGGATCTGATGCAGGCAGGGTGGCAGATGGACGTCCTGGACTGGTGAGAGCTTCAGTAAGATTAGAGGTCTGGTCCCACCCTTAGCTCCAGTTCCCCAATAACCTTGATTCCACCTCAAGCCAAAAATTCAACATTAGCTTCTGGTGTTCATTTGTTTGTATGTACTGTGCTGTATGACGTGAATGACCATGGTCTTTCCTTGATTATGATGGTTCTTGGCAGATTTTTCTTCTGAAGTGGATTGTCTTTGCCTTCTTCTGGGCAGTGTCTTTACAAGACGGGTGACCGCAGCCATTATCAATACTCTTCAGAGATTGTCTGCCTGGTGTCAGTGGTCACATGACCAGGACTTGTGATCTGCACCAGCTGCTCAAACGACCGTCACCACCTGCTCCCATGGTCACCTGACCCTGATCTGGGGGGTGGGCAGGGGCTACACCTCGCCCCAGGGTGACCTGCAGGCTAGCGGAGGGAACGAGCGCCTTACACCGCCTTTGGTAGAGACACATCTCCACCCCACCACCTCAGCAGGTCAGGCAGCATCTATGTAGAGGAATAAACAGTTGATGTTTCAGTATGAGCCCCTTCATCGAGATGCTTTATTGAGGACCTCCTGCAAACGAATGAGCATAGTCTCATCTGTAGGGTCCCTGCTATTGCTAAATCTAGTTCATGGTCCAGACTGTAGGGTCCCTGCTGTTACTAAAGCTCCTTCTCAGAATGCTTCTGTGTACACTAACACCAGCAGTTGAAATCCCACCCTTCTCCTTGTATACGGTATTATCTCACTCTGAAGTGTTCCTTCCATGGGGACAGGTGGCTATCAAAATAGGAGCATCCGTTAGACACATTTGACACATTTTTGGCACATTGGCCTTCATAAATCAAAGTATTGAGTACAGGAGTTGGGATGTCATGGTAAAGTTGTAGAAGACGTAGGTGAGGCCTAATTTGTGTGCAGTTCTGGTAAGCTGCCTACAGGGAAGATATCAACAAGATTGCTGGGTCTTAAATATAAACAATCTCCCTCAAAAGGTAATTGGCAGGTCAGTTTTTTTAAACTACACTCCTAAACTGTGGAATTCAATACCTAAAGCTGTAAGGGATGCAGACTTAGTTCAAAGTTCAAAGTAAATTTATCATCAGCCTACATATATGTCACCATCTACAACCTTGAGATTCATTTTCTTGTGGGCATACAGTACTGTGTAAAAGTCTTAGGCACATATATATAGCTAAGGTGCCTGAGACTTTTGCACAGTACTGTAGTAATTTTATGTATTGCACTGTATTACTGCCACACAAAAAAACAAAATTCATGCCATATGTGAGTGATGATAAACCTGATTCTGATCTGGGTCTCTGTTGTGGACTGAGAGTGGGAAGGGGGCAGGGAGAGGGGAATCATGGTTGGGAAAAGGGGAAGGGAGAGGGGAGGGAGCGGGAAGCACCAGAGAGACATTCCGAAATGATCAATAAATCAAATGACCTTTCCTGATGTCTCAGGGCTGGGTGTGTCTGTACCCTCACCACCCTCCCACCCTCCACTGACCCCCCAGCTCTCTTTCCCTCCCATGGTGTTCCATCCTCGCCATTCCCAACATCCTTTGCTCCCGCCAGATTTACAAACGCTCCACATTGACAAATACAGTACTGTGCAAAAGTCTTAGGCACCCTCGTTTAATATACATGTAAAATATCACAGTAAATTCAAGGAACACAATAGGATCAATGAAAGACATCACCCAACAGGATGGACAAAAGACAAGCAACTGTGAAAATACAAAAGAAAGAAAAAAAACAAACAAACAAATAAATAAAAAAACAATACATTTGAGAAAATGAGATGAGGAGTCCTTGAAAGTGAGTCCATGGGCATTGACACTTTATAAACCAGCTCAAAACCTATTCATTTAATCTTGTTTTAACTGGCATCATTTTATTTCCATGTTTGCACTTTATCCCACTGTAAAGCACTTCCAACTACATCCTTTGTCTGAAAAGTGCTCCATAAATAAAGTAATAATTATTACCGTTATTATTACTATTGAGGATCTGAGTTACAGGGAAAGTTTGAGTAGATTTGGACTTTATTCCCTAGTGTGTAGAAGATTGACAGGAGATTTGATACAAATATACAAGATTATGAGCAGTGTAGATAGAGTGAATGCAAAAGTCCACATCACCCTCACTGAATATATGTGCGTCAGACTTTTGCACGGTACTGTACATGATTAAAAATCTAATTAAATATGAGAAAGTCTGCAGAAACTGGAAATCCAAAGCAAGACACACAAAATGCTGGAGGAAATCAGCAGGTCAGGCAGCATCCTTGGAAATGATAAACAGTTGACGTTTCGGGCCGAGACCCCTCTGAGACTGAGAAGGAAGGGGGAACACTGGGACTCACTGACCTGGAATGCGGGAGGAGCTAACGATGGCACCAGAGGTTTGAGCGGACCCGGGCGACTTCTTCCAGTTCATCTGTAGAGTGGGGAGGGGGGCTTAGGGGTTCTAATCTGTCTTTCATTCTTTGGGGGTTTTTTCTGTTTCGTGGATGTCCGTAAAAAGTAAGAATTTCATGTTGTATACTGTATACATCCTCTGATATCAAATCGAACAACTGAACCATTGAAACCGGACCACCAGGAGGAATCTCATGGAGAAAACATGCAAGCTCCTTACAGCGAGTGGCAGGAAATGAACCCCACTGGTGGTCACTGGTGCTGTGAAGCATTACGCTAACCGTATCGCCGCTACCTGTTATGTTGTGCCTGCGATGTTGCTACAAGTAAGCTTTTCACTGCACCTGTGCAGATGACAATAAGCTCGGCTTTGACTTTGGAGCATGGGCAATCAGGTATAGTGACTCGATACAACACTTGGTCAAACGTGAAGGGCAGTCTCTCTCACCTCTCCTCTGATGTTCAGTTCGTTGGGCGATGTGTGACCTGAGCTTGTGATCTAGCCTGGGATCCAGTAGACCAGGCAAGCCCCCAAACTGGACATCAGTGAGCAGGCTATTGGCGAACAAGCATTGCTTCACTTTTGTAGATGGCTGTGAGTGAATCAACTGTGTGGTAACCCTTAAATTCTGTCTAGATAGCCTCCAACCTGATGGCATGAATGTCAATTTTTCCAACTTCCAGTAATTTTTCCCCCTGTCCCTTCCTGTTTAGGTTTTGTAACTTCAAAACATTAAACTAATTCAAAGAAGTTCACAGAAGTCTGAAATACAGGTGTAATTCGAGTTCACTTTAACCGAGGCACACACGTATTACATGGTAGCATGATGACATATGCAATTAACATATTTATATGTATAACCTGTAATGAATTATTTACACAAATAGGAATGCTTAATATATAAGATTACTCAAATATCACTGAAGTATTAAATACACAACACTTCCCTCTTCTTCATTTCCACACTCTTGCCTCTTACCTCTTCTCCTCGCCTGCCTTTCACCTCCCACTGGTGCCCCTTCTCCTTCCTTTCGCCCATGGTCCACTCTGCTCTCCTATCAGATTCCTTCTTCTTCAGCCCTTTACCTTTCCCACCAATCTCCTCCCAGCTTCTTATTTCGTTTCCCCCCTCCCCCACCCACCTGATCTCTCCTGTCAACTTCTGGCTTGTCCTCCTTTCCCTCCCCCCACTGTCTTCTTCTGGCCTCCTCCCCCTTCCTTGCCAGTCCTGATCAAGGGTCTCGGCCCAAAGCGTCGACTGCTCATTCATTTCCATAGATGCTGCCTGACCTGCTGAGTTGTGTGTGTGTTGCTCTGTTAACTTATCCCGACAGGATTTATCCGACAATGTGATTGGTCACAGCCGGACAGTATTCCATGTGTCTTAGTGGATGCTGGTGTTGTACTGTAGTCTCCAACATGGTGATGTGGTAGATCAGCTCAACATCGAAAGGGTCCTGGAGGAGTCACTTCGGGTTTAATCTAACACTGTGTCTGTCATTCGTTATCTGCAGGCAGGCCTGATCAACCTCATATTAGACCAAATATCCCAAAATCGCCTTAAGTAGCAAAGTGCTGGATGCCTGGAATGTGCTGCCTGTTATGGTGGTAGAGGCAAATACATTAGAGGCTTTTAAGATATTGACCCCCACCCTCCCCTCCCCTCCCCTCCCCTCCCCTTCATCATTCCCATTCCCATTTCCCTCTCTTATCTTATCTCCTTACCTTCCCTTCAGCCCTTTCTGGTGCTCTTAGTCCATAAGACCATAAGATATAGGAGCAGAAGTAGGCCATTCGGCCCATCAAGTCTGCTCCACCATTCAATCATGGGCTGATCCAATTCTTCCAGTCATCCCCACTCCCCTGCCTTCTCCCCATACCCTTCGATGCCCTGCCTTAAATACCCCCAATGACTTGGCCTCCACAGCCACTCATGGCAACAAATTCCACAGATTTACCACCCTCTGCCTAAAGTAATTTCTCCGCATCTCAGTTGTAAAAGGACGTCCTTCAATCCTGAAGTCATGCCCTTTTGTCCTAGAATCCCCTACCATGGGAAATAACTTTGCCATATCCAATCTGATCAGGCCTTTTAACATTCAGAATGCATCTATGAGATACCCCCTCATTCTCCTGAACTACAGGCAATACAGCCCAAGAGCTGCCAGACATTCCTCATACGGTAACCCATTCAATCCTAGAATCATTCTCGTGAATCTTCTCTGAACCCTCTCCAATGTCAGTACATCCTTTCTAAAATAAGGAGCCCAAAACTGCAACAATACTCCAAGTGTGGTCTCACGAATGCCTTATAGAGCCTCAACAGCACATCCAACATCTCTTCCCCCTTCCCATTCTTCCATGGTTTTCTGTCCTCTCCTATCAGAACCCCCCTCTTCCAGCCCAATCAAATTCCCAGCTCTTTACTTCAGACCCTCCCCTCCTCCTGGTTTCACCAATCACCTGCCACTTTGTCCTTCTTCTTCCCCTCCCCCCACCTTCTTACTCTGACTTCCTTTCCAGTCCTGATGAAGGGTCTCAGCGCAAAACATCAACTGTTTACTCTTTTCCATAGATGCTGCCTGACCTGCTGAATTCCTCCAGCATTTTGTGTGTGTTGCTCCAGAATGTGCTGCCTGGTCTGGTGGTGGAGGCAAATACATTAGAGGCTTTTAAGAGACGTTTGGATAGGTACATGGATGTGAAGAAGATGGAGGGATGTGGACATGGTGTAGGTAGGAGGGATTAGTGTTTTAGTGTTTGGGTGTTCTTGATTTGGTTTTTGGCCGGTCCAGCACAATATTGTAAGCCGAAAGGCCTGTTCCTGTTCTGTACTCCCCTGCGGTCGATGTTCAGAAACAGAGACACAAATAGAATTGGTGACATTCACAGAGAGGAGCCTGATGCTGAGACGGCAGAAGAGGAAATGACCTTTGCACACTGCTAGTTTAAGTGTCAGGGACAATAAACAAAGCCAGTCGTTGCTTTCCCCACTGATAAAGCGTGGCACACTGAGCCATGTACCAAACGTCACAAGACATCAGCAGGAAACATCACACAAATAAAAACCACAGTCCTTTCCGCTCCCTGGGAGCTGCGAATTAAGGTCTCAAAGGTGGAGAGGGTCAGCAACTTTAAATTCCTGTGTGTTACTAATTCAGAGGACCTGTCTTTGACCCATCGTATAAATGTAATCACAAAGAAAGCACAGCAGTGTCTCTACTTCCTCAGGAGTCTGCAGAGATCAAAAACTTGACAAACTTCTACAGATGTGAGGTGGAGCGTATGTTGACTGGCTGCATCACTGCCTGATATGGAAACACCAATGCATTTGAACGGAAAATCAGACAAAAGCTAGTTGATTCAGCCCAGTACGTCATGAGTGAAGCCCTCCCGACCACTGAACACATCTACATGAAACGCTGTCGCAGGAAAGCAGCATCCATCATCAGGGACCTCCATCACCCAGGGCATGCTGTCATCTCACTGCTGCCATCAGGTAGAAGGTACAGGAGCCTCAGGACTCTCACCACCAGGTTCAAGAACAGATACTACCCCTCAACCGTCAGGCTCTTGAACAAAAGGGGATAACTTCACTTACTTACCTTCTATTGAAATGTTCCCACAACTAATGATCTCACAAAGGACTCTTTATCTCATTATCTCATGTTCTTGTTATTTATTGCAACTTACTTATATTTGCATTTGCAGAGTTTGTTGTCTTCTGCGTTCTGGTTGATCTTTCATTGATCCTGTTATAGTCACTGTTCTATAGATTTGCTGAGTATGCCCACAGGAAAATGAACCTCAGGGATGTATGTGATGACATAGATGTACTCTGATCATAAAAGTTACTTTGAAAATTACTTTGAGGCATTGAATCTCACCGTTTAGGAGCGTAGATGGGAAAAAACAACGTGCCAATTATCTCTCAAGGGAGATTGATTAAATTTAAGAATGAGGAGGAAGAAGACCTGAGAGCGTGAGCAGGGTTATAGAATTAAAATAACTATTGTGTGTTTAACAGGATCAAATTTCTGTTCTTGACCTTGTTCTGGTTTGCCGCTAGATATTCTATTTCTGGTTCATTAGCCCAGCTAACAGAAGCCAGTCACTTCAGCTACAGAGGTCGGGCAACTAATATTGGTAGAAAGTGAATGAGCAGTTTCAGTGGAGCGTGTTTCATCAGTACAAATACTGTACTCACTCAAACTCAGCAGCTGGCAAAGATTGATGTCCCAATCCATGGCTCAGCTGGGCTGACAGTCCCAATGCTCGCGGTGCTGACAACGAGATTTCCCTTCACTACAGACAGACCGAACAATGTGCCCAAGAGGGGCAACTGGGAAACACTGCTTCAAAGTCAAACTCAATTTTTTACGAAGCATGTATATGCCACCATATACTACCTTGAGGTTTAATTTCTTGTTGGTATTTACAGGAAAAATGCAGTGCTGTGTCAAAGTCTTAGGCACAAAGGGTGCTGAAGAGTTTTGTATAATACTGTACTTGTCAACGTGGAGTGGAAACCGAGTTTGTAAATCTGGCAGGACCACAGGATGCTGGGTATGGTGAGGGTGGAACGCCCGGGAGGGGTGTGGGACAGGTAGCAGAGAAGAAGTGTTGGGGCAGGGGGTGCACGGGTACAGACACACCCCACCCTGAGACATCAGACAAGGTCTTTGATTCCAAACAACTGGTTTATTGATCATTACAGAATGTCTCTCTGGTGCTTCCCGCTCCCTCCCCTCTCCCTTCCCCTTTTCCCGACCATGATTCCCCTCTCCCTGCCCCCTTCCCACTCTCAGTCCACAATAGAGACCCAGATCAGAATCAGGTTTATCATCACTCACATATGGCATGAAATTTGTAGGTTTTTTTGTGGCATCAGTACAGAGCAATACATAAAATTACTACAGTACTCTGCAAAAGTCTTAGGCACCCTGGCTATATATATGTGCCTAAGACTTGCACAGTGCTGTATGTGGTAAAATTTGTCGTTTTGAAGCAATGCTTAGAAGTTTACTATAAAAATATTATTAAGTGCTAAAAGAGAGCAGAAAGTGTCGGTAGGAAATACTTAGAGTGATATGGTCCTAATGTGGCCAACTGTGACTGGTTGGGACAGGAATCTCGGCTGACATAGAGCTGGCCTGTGCGGTGTGATTGCAGGACTCAGCTGAGCTGAGGCTGTGCGGATCTGGTGGTCTGGTATTACAGGGATATTCAGCTGTCATTTCTCTCACTTCAGTAGCCCTCAGGGTTCCAGTGTTTCCATCTGGTTCACTTGGTGCCTGGACAAACAGCCCGGAGAAAAGAATGCAAGGCGATCGATTGAGCTGAATGAATTGTGGTTCCACAGTGAGTTCCGATCCAACGAGGCCGTGAGGGCTTGTCAAATGTCTCCCAAGCCGGTTCAACATCAGTGGAATGGCAGTGGATCGTTCTGCCGCCGGGTCTCTACTGCCCGGACAGAGGCGGCAGATAGGTCTCCAGTTTTCACTTACGCAACACGGTGTGAATCAATTCCTCTGGGACAGTGTGGTGAGCATGACAGCTGGCGTAATACAGTTACAGCATCAGCAAAACAGATTCAATTCCACCCCCACAGTCTGCAAGGAGTCTGTATGTTCTCTCTGTGACCGCATGGGTTTCCTCCAGGTGCTCCAGTTTCCTCCCACGAAGTTCAAGAAGTTATTATCAAAGTGAGTAAACTATATACAACTTGTGATTCGTGTTCTTGCAGGCAGCTACAGGGAAAAAAGAGACTCCAAGATGCGCAGTGGGGGTGGGGGGAAGATTCCACGGTCCAAACACATATTAGTTAATAGGTTCATTGGTCACATGGTGTAATTGTGCGGTGCAGGCTCGTTAGGCCGGAAAGGTCTGTTACCGTACATAAATAATAAACAAACAGACAAATAAACACAGTATTGTGCAAAAGTCTCAGGACATATACAATATATTACTCGGGTGCCTAAGACTTTGACACAGGACTGTATTTGTCAACGTGGAGCGGAGAGTGAGTCTGTAAAGATGGCGGAAGTAAAGGACATTGGGAATGGTGAGGGAGGGGTGTGGGACAGGTGGCAGAGAAGGAGTGTCAGGATGGGGAGGGGTGTGGGTGCAGACACACCCAGCCCTGAGACACCAGGCAAGATCATTTGATTCCAAACAATCGGTTTATTGATCATTACAGAATGTCTCTCTGGTGCTTTCCACTCCCTCCCCTCTCCCTTCCCCTTTTCCCAACCATGATCCCCCTCTCCCTGTCCCCTTCCCACTCTCAGTGCACAATAGAGACCCAGATCAGAATCAGGTTCGCTGCCGCCATCTTGGCCATATACTGACCACGCCCTGGGTGAAAAAGCTGCCCCTTGGGTTTCAGTTCAATCTCTCCCCTCACACCTTAAATTTATGCCTCGAGTTCTTTAACCAGAGGATTGTGAATCTGTGGAATTCATTGCCACAGATGGCTGTGGAGGCCAAGTCATTGAGAATGTTTAAAGTGGAATTTTTTTAGGTCCTTGGTTAGTCAGGACGTTAAAGGTTTTGGGGAGAAGGCAGGAGAATGGGGTCGGGTGGAATAATAAATCAGCCATGATGGAATGGTGGAGCAGACTGGATGGGCCCAATGGCCTATGGTCTATGGTCTTATGTAGCAAGAGCCGGCAAGACACAGGTGGATCCATTTGAGGAGGTGTGATAGGCAGATAGAGGAGGGGAGAGTGGGAATAGTGACAGAGGTTGGGAGGTGATGGGTGGATCCAGGTGAGGAGGGGTGATAGGCAGATGGAGGAGAAAGAGTGGGAATAATAAGAGGCTGGGAGGTGATGAGTGGATCCAGGTGAGGAGGAATGATAAGGAGATAGAGGAGGGAGAGTGGGAATATTGAGAGAGGCTGGGGGGTGATGACTGGATCCAGGTGAGGAGGGGTGATAGGCAAATGGAGGAGGGAGAATAGGAATAGTAACAGAGGCTGGGAGGTGATGGGTGGATTCAGGTGAGGAGGTGTGATAGGCAGATGGAGGAGGGAGAGTGGGAATAGTGACAGAGGCTGGGAGGTGAAGGGCGGAGATGATCGAGGGCTATTGGTGATGTGATGGTGGAGTAAACTCAGTGTGCCAAATGGCCTAGATCAGCTCCAGTGCCTTATGACCTTACACCCCTCAAAATTACTGTTATCAAATCTGCCCTCATTTTCCTACACTCCAGGGAATAAAGTTCTAGCCTGTTTAATATTTCCCTATAACTCAGGCCCACAAGTCCCAGCAACATCCTTGTCAGTTATCTCTGCACTCGTTCAATCTTATTTCCACCTTTCCTGTTGTAGGTGACCAGAACTCCAAATTAAGCCTCACCAATGTCTTATATAACTTCAGATATAAAGAGAAATTGTAAAATTGGTGCAAATAAAGTCAACTCTGTCATAATTGTAAACCTCTGTAAACATTGGAACCTAAAGTACCACACTCAAATTTCAAAGGACATCTTCTTCCCCTCAGCCATCAGATTGCTGGACAGCCCATGAATCCATGGACACTACCCCATTATCGTTCTGTGGTTTTACTGGTGTTGGGTGCAAGGTTGTTGCTGTGACACCACTCAACAAGCTGATCGATCTCACTCCTGTACGTCCTTTCGTCACCATCTGAAATTCTGCCAACAACAGTTGTGTCACCATCAAATTTATAGATGGCTTTTGGGATGACACGGTAGAGCACAACGCTTTACAGTACCAGTGACCCAGGTTCAATTCCCATCACACGGTAGTGTAGTGGTCAGCACAACGCTTTACAGTACCAGTGACCCGGGTTCAATTCCCATCGCACGGTAGTGTAGTGGTTAGCACAACGCTTTACAGTACCAGTGACCCGGGTTCAATTCCCATCACACGGTAGTGTAGTGGTCAGCACAACGCTTTACAGTACCAGTGACCCGGGTTCAATTCCCATCGCACGGTAGTGTAGTGGTCAGCACAACGCTTTACAGTACCAGTGACCCGGGTTCAATTCCCATCGCACGGTAGTGTAGTGGTCAGCACAACGCTTTACAGTACCAGTGACCCGGGTTCAATTCCCATCACACGGTAGTGTAGTGGTCAGCACAATGCTTTACAGTACCAGTGACCCGGGTTCAATTCCCATCACACGGTAGTGTAGTGGTCAGCACAACGCTTTACAGTACCAGTGACCCGGGTTCAATTCCCATCACACGGTAGTGTAGTGGTCAGCACAACGCTTTACAGTACCAGTGACCCGGGTTCAATTCCCATCGCACGGTAGTGTAGTGGTCAGCACAACACTTTACAGTACCAGCAACCTGGCTTCAATTCCCACTGCTGCCT
Source organism: Mobula hypostoma (assembly GCF_963921235.1). Lineage (NCBI taxonomy): Eukaryota > Metazoa > Chordata > Chondrichthyes > Myliobatiformes > Myliobatidae > Mobula > Mobula hypostoma. The sequence continues at coordinate 56,738,731 of NC_086117.1, forward strand.
GTAAGGAGTTTGTACGTTCTCCCCGTAACCAGGTAGGTTTCCTCCGGGTGCTCCGGTTTCCTCCCACGGTCCAAAGACGTACCGGTTGGTACATCAATTGGTCATTGTACATTGTCCCGTGATTAGGCCAGGATTAAATCAGAAGATTGCTGGGTGCCGTGGCTCAAAGGGCAGGAAGGGCCATTGCTGTACAACACCAAAATAAAATCAATACAAGATAATAAGAGGCAGGGATCGAATGAATGACCAGAAACTTTTTCCCAGGACGGAAATGGCTAGTATGAGGGAGCATAGTTTTAAGGTGACTGGTGGAGAGTACAGGGGGGATGGCAGAGGTGGGTTTTTTTACACAGAGTGGTGGGTGTGTGGAACACCCCGCCGGGGTGATGGTAGAGGCAGATACCTTAGGGACATTTTAGATCGGCATGTGGATAGTTATGTGAGAGGGAAGGGTTAGATTGATCTTAGAGTGGGTTAAAAGGTCAGCACTGTGTCTGAAAATGAAAATATCATCATGCACTGCACTGTTGGAGATCCCACGTTCATGACATACACTGTATCAGTGGTTCCAATCATATTCATTGATCACATAGACATGGACACATACGGTGAGATGTGTCGTTTGCATCAACAACCAGCACGGCCGAAGGATCCTGCAAGAGCCATCACGCATTCCGCACCAACATAGCGTGCCCTCAGAAACACAGCAATAAGCCTTGATTCTGATTGTGATTGAAAGCTGCAGGAGATGTTCCAAATGTTTTTATTGCGAAGCAACATCAGCTTAACCACAACCGACAATGTCCTAAAGTACAACGCTTCTTCTTTCTTTTCTTTCTTATATCAACATAATGAACATCAAATGAATGTATATATAGTGTGACGAGAATACACATAAAATTAAGATGTTTGCTGGCCTAGGTTAGCATCAGTGACATCAGCAAGTGGTCTGCCACCTGCCCTCAGGGGAAGGAGAGATAAGGAACAATGGAGCAGCGTCTGGAGATGTGTAATGAAGGGACGGGGGAGAGAGAGCTGTCTGGAGCGGCTCCCCCCTTTGAACCTTGAACTGTTTGAAGTGATGGACAGGCGATACCCCAGCAGGGGGATAAAAAGGGACAGGTTTGCTAAGGAGACACACGCCACCCGAGGTAACGAGACCCTGGAAGCGGTGCGCCTCTCACGAGTGGGTGAGAAGTATCAGACAACGACCAGGGTGGAAAGGTACGATCAGCGGGAACCCGGTGTGTGTCCGCCCTTGCCTGGGTGCCGGGTTCACTGCAGAGGATCGACCGCATCTGGAGGAGGGGTCACAGTCGGTGACCTCAGGTGACATCACCAAGGACCTGCCCAAAAAGCTGCTTGTGAGCCATATCGCCGGTCTGTGAGTGAAGCCGCGTCTGAATGATCAGTTGTTCCTGTTCTCTCTCTCTCTCTCTCCCCCCACATTGTCCATCGCCATGGCAACGATTACTGAGAACTGAACTACTAACTGGACTGAACTTTGAGTCACTTTGAAATTTGGTCATTTACCCCTAGACAACGATAGAGCTTGATTGATGCTGTTATCTTAATTCTGTGCACATGTGTGTTTATCATCGCTGAACTGTTGCATTTATTATCCTTTCGATTACTGTGTTGCTTGTTTCTTTAATAAAACTTTCTTAGTTCTAGTAATCCAGACTCCAACTGAGTGATCCATTTCTGCTGGTTTGGCAACCCAGTTACGGAGTACGTAACAATAGTAAACAAGCAAAAAGCAAAGGAAACCCTACCACCCCGTCTCCTTCCCCCTTCCCAGCCCTACCCTCCCCTCACCCCTCCCGTATGTGCAGTTTAGGTCCTACCACCCCCCACACTTAGTTCAGCTGTTGGTCTCTTCTAAACACAACAGTAATGGTTGCCAGATTTTTTCAAATTCCTTGAGTCTGTCCTTGATAACATATCTTATCCACTCTAGATGTAGAGTATCCATTAATGCAGCCAGCCATTGTCAAGCTGCAGGAGATTATTTATTTATTGAGATACAGCAGGGAACAGGCCATTCTGGCCTTTTAGGTGGTGCCACACAGCAACCCCAATTTAACCCTAGACTAGTCACAGGACCCTCCAAGAGGTCCACAACCTTGTGTTTTGGAGGCTTGCATGACTCAATGACCCGGAGAGCTATGTTGGCTGGAGTCGGGGCTTTATGCTTTGGCTCTTGGCAGGGTCACCGATGCCAAACAGGTCAAGGGGTAGAGGTCAGACTAAGAGTGGTCCACCGGCCCTCCAGGTTTGAGGGTTCAGCTCAGGGCTAACAACCCTGACTGGTCAAACAAAATTGTTATAGAAACAGCAATGAAGAATCCTTCTACATCTGAGTGTGATGGTATTCCTGAGTCTCCACCCGGGTCTTGTGTGACTGACAGTGGTGAAAACTGAGGGGAAGCTACTGACACAATGCAGGAAGCCCTGAGCACCGCTAACACCCCGAACCACGCCGGGGGCACAATGGCCAAGGACAGACAGAGATGGAGGATGGCTACTGCCCTGAATACAGCGACTTAACAGGCAGTAACTAACTAACAAATCACAGGACAATTTACAATGACCAATTAACTTACTGGTCGGTACATCTTTGGGCTGTGGGAGGAAGCCTACGCGGTAACGGTGAGAATGTGTAAAACAGCGGTAGGAGGGTGACAGGAATTGAACCCAGTGAGATGGTACTGTAAAGCACTGCGCTACCATGCTGCCTTGAAACAAAGGAAGCATTGTGCTCAAACTGCATAATCAGCCACATTTTTTTTCTTCACAAGTGCTGCCGTTTGGAATTGCAATGCAGACGATACACCGAAAGCGTGCCACCTAAACTGAGGTTCACCCCTGTCTGGTGATGCAAACACTTGACTCAGGCCTTCACTGTTGCTTTATGAAACTCCACGTTGGCCCCATTCGCTCAAGAGCTTTGCTTTGGAAAGAAACAAGAAACCTCTTTTTCAGTCCTGTCCCTCGAGGCTTCTGGTGAAATATTACAGTTCTCCACCCAGATTTAATGGATCTAACCTCCCACCAGAGAAGGGCTTTATCGCTGGGCAGATCTCATCTTTCTGCTCAAGGTTGGACCTGCATAAACTGGTCTAATCTTACCGGGCGTGTGCGGACCGAGCAGCATTCTTGCATTACGCGTCGAGGTTGCGAACAGACTCGGCAAAGGTGCTGATACAGAACCAGTGGTCCAGATTATTTATAGTGTGTACGTTGAAACGTGCGGTGAGATGCGCCGTTTGTGTTAACATCCGACACTGCCTTTGTGATGGGGGGGGAGGCAACATGACACACCCACGATGGTCAGCAGGGTAACACACACGGCAGCGTAGCAGTCAGAATGGCGCTATCACAGCTCGGGCCGTTGGAGCCCAGAATCCATTTCCGGCACCCTCTGTAAGGAAGTTTGTACGTTCCTTCCCGTGCGGGTGTGGGTTTCCTCCTGATTGCTCCCACAGTCCAGAGACGTTCCAGTTGGTAGGTTAACTAGTCAATGGTTCAATGGCTGTATTCAATATTAGAGAATGTGTACAGCATACAACCTGAAATTCTTACTCTCACAGATATCCACCAAACAGGAAAAAAAACCCCGAAGAATGAATGACAGGAAAAGTCAGAACCCCAAAGATCCCCCTCCCAGGCACAAGTAACAACCTTCCCCCTCACCCCACATGCCTTCATTCGACAGCCTCGTGCACCACCTGCCTGTTGTCTCGGTGTTTCAATCACCCGCAACACTTCAGTTGCCAGCACCAGTGAGGAATTGGGTTGTCCACACAGGGCCGCACCTGGAGATATCAAAACACCAGGCCGCTCGGCAAGTTCCAAGAGCAAAAACCCCCCCCGCTGTGAAGCTCAGTTGCAGATCACGGACTCCGACAGTACCACAGCCATCTTGAAAGGGGAGAAAAGACATGAGAAGACGAGAATTAAACTGTTTCACAGATGAACTGGAAGAAGTCACCCAGGACCACAAACTCTCTGGCATCATCTTTATCTCCTCCCAAACCCAATAAATTGTCCTGCGATTAGGCTGGGAGTTAATTCAGTGGGCTGCTGGGCGGTGTGGCTTGTTGGGCCGGAAGGGCCTGTTCTGTGCTGCATCTCAATAAATAAATAAATAAATAAACACACACACACACACACACACACACACACACACACACAAACTTCTCCAAACACAGGACAGGATGTTTTCGGGCCTCCAGCCTCTAATGGTCTTGCAGACTTCTCAGACACATGGCTTTGGCCAAAGGACCTCCGCTTCCAGAATCATATCTTCAATCACATTTCAATCTTTGATATCAACCCCAGGGCTCAACAATGACGGGACCCCAACCAGCCTCAAAGTCCAGGTTTGCTGACTAGCCAGCCGGAAGGGTCACTGCTCCTTGTGCTTCCAGGCCACATGAACTGCCCACAGATGCTACTTGACCTGCTTAGCTCCCCTTGTGGTTCATTTTTAGCTCCAGATACACACTGTTGCTTGTAACTACAAGATAAATATTGTTTAAAGAGTTAACCGTACACTTCACTTGCATCAGAAATCCCAGGGCACATCACAATTACAGTACTGTATTTGCCAAGATGGAGTGGAAAGCAAGATTGTAAATCTGGTGGGAGTAAAGGATGTTGGGAATGGCGAGGCTGGAGCACTGTGGGAGGGGTGTGGGACAGGTGGCAGAGAAGGAGTTGGGGTGGTGTGGGTACAGACACACCCAGCCCTGAGACACCAGGCCAGGTCAATTGATTCTAAACAATTGTTTTATTGATCATTACAGAATGTCTCTCTGGTGCTTCCCACTCCCTCTTCTCTTCCTTCCCCTTTTCCCAACCATGATTCCCCTCTCCCTGTCCTCTTCCCACTCTCAGTCCATAATAGAGACCCAGATCAGAATCAGGTTTATCATCACTCACATATGGCATGAAATTTGTTTTGTTGTGTGGCAGCAGTACAGTGCAATACATAAAATCACTACAGTACTGTGTAAAGGTATAGCTGCTGTATATATAGTGCTAAGGCTTTTGTACAGTACCGTATGTTTTGGTGTACGTGTGATGAATCAGTCTGATTCTGAATCTGAAGCTGTGATCCTGACCTCTCTCTACAGTACTGCCATCAACACACCTCATCCTAAACTTCCGTTCTGAATGCTATTTACTTACTTTTATTCTTGGCACTATTTATTTTTTTTTCTTTCTGCACGTCGGGTGTTTCAGGTCAAGGCAAGTTTATTGTCATTCTGCTATATACATGTATACTGTCAAATGAGACAACGTTTCTCTGAACCACAGTGTAAAGCACAGTAAAGCACATAACACACAATAAAAGAGGAAGGTGAGGATGGAATCTACAGATGGATCACACATAGGTAAAGAACATAAATTAAATATTGTAAGATACAGGTTAACCGATGACATGTGATATGGCAGGGAGTGCAGAAGCTTAATGGCCTGAGGGAAGAAACTGTTTCCCATCCTGGCCATTCTTTAAGCATCAGCGTCTCCTGCCTGACGGTAGAAAGTCAAAGAGGACGATGGATGGATGGGTGGGATCCTTAATAATATTAAGGGCCCGGCGTATGCTGCGCTCCAGATAGATGTCCCCAATGGAGGTGTAACTTGTCAGGACACTCTCAATGGTGCTCCTATAAAATGCAGTTAAGATTGGGAGAGGCACCTTCACTTTCCTCAATCTCTTTAGGAACTGAAGACCATCTTTTTTAAAATGGATTCTATTGCATTTCTTTGTGCAATGGAAGTTACTAGTGTTAACCCTATGCCACCCAGTTAGCACCTCCCACAGTGTTCACACACTGTGTTGTCAATCAAGTTCAGTTGCATAGCCTGCATGCTGGCATTCTGGTCTGCCCTGCACTCTCCCTCAATATCAAACCAGCTCTTCGTTTTGTGGCTCAAAGTTGTTTATAACATACATACTTTGATCATAAATGTACTTTGAGCTTTTGAGATTCCCTTGTGTGCCTGATTCTCGCTGTACCTGTCTCACATTGACATTGCTTTCAGACCATGATCTCCAAGAGGACCACAACCTCATTATGGCTTTGGAGGCTTGCATGCCTCGATGACCCAGAGAGCTATGTTGTCTGGGCTTTATGCTTTGGCTCTTGATAGGGTCAGCCATGTTAAGCAGGTCAAAGGGTACAGGCCAGAGGGTAGTGGTCCACTGATCCTCCAGGTTCGGGGGTTCTGCTCAGGTCTAACAACACTGACTGGTAAAGCAAAATTGTTACGGAAACAGCAATGAAGAATCCTTCTACGTCTGAGTATGACAGTATTTCTGAGTCTCCATCCTGGACACGCATAACTGACAGTAGTGAAAACCAAGAGGAAGCTACTGACACAATGAAGGAAGCCCTGAACACCACCAGAGACAGGGGACCTTCATTGTTTCCCTGAACACCAGTGGCATATCGGGCAGTAAGTAAGTTGAGACCATGAAGGTCTGGCTTTATCAAGAAAAATATATTCATTACTTGCAAAGTGAAAATTAATTTGCAGGCACATGAGTGGGAACAGTAAATGAACATTAAAAAATGCATAGCATTTAAAAAAACACAATTTGACACAAAGGGGCAGTATGATTAGAACAGCAGGTTTGCACAGAGCGAAGCCGACTCAGAAGAAATCAGATCTAATTACTCCATCTCCTTGGATAACCATGTGAGGGATTTCATTCATCGTAGCTCTGGCCAAGGCTAGGCAAGCCAAACACTGCACAATAGCATTAGCAAGGCAGCCAAGATCCCTGCGATGACTGGGACCGCTTGTTTGGATCGCTGGTTTATAAACCTGCCCTCTGTTTTCTTTCCGTGCTCAGTTAAAGCAGTCTCTCTGATGTCGAACCCTGGGGCGATGCGGGAAGTGCGGACAGGGAGCAAACGTGGGCGCTGGCTTCACAAGTTACAAGCTATGATGAGCACATCGCATTACAGTACAGGCGACCCAGGTTCAATTCCTGTCACTGCTGTCCGTAAGGAGTTTATACATTCTCCCCGTGACCGCGCGGGTTTCCCCCTGGGTGCTCTGGTTTCCTCCCACAGTCCAAAGACGTCGTGGTTGGCAGGTTAGTTGGTCATTGTAAATTGTCCTGTGATTAAGATTAAATTGGGGGATTGCTGGGTGGCGTGGCTCGAGGGCTGGAAAGGCTTATTCCACGTTGTATCTCAATCAATAAGTAATCTTCAACTGGGAGCAGTCCTCGGCCCAAAATGTCACCTGCTGATTTCTCTCCAGCATTTTAAGAATATAGAACATAGAAGAGTACGGCACAGAAACAGGCTATTCGGCCCAAAATGTTGTGCTGAACCAGCTAAAAAGCAAATCAAAAACACCCGATCACTAATCCCTCCTACCTACACCATGTCCATATCCCTCCATCTTCTTCACATCCCTGTGCCTATCCAAACATCTCTTAAAAGGCTCTAACTTATTTGGCTCTACCACCAGACCAGGCAGCACATTCCAGGCATCCACTACTCTCTGAGTAAAATACTTACCCCTCACATTCCCCTTGAACCTACCCCCTCTCACCTTTTGTGTGTGTTGCTGACGATAAACTGTTGGAGGAATTCGAACTAGCCTCTGATACTTTCTCCCCATTCCCTTCTGTTCTCTTTTTCCCTTCCCCATCCTGGTTCCCCTCTCACCCCTTCTGTTCTCCTCACCTTCCTTTGGCATCGCTCTTCTTCCCTTTCTTCTGAAGTCCATTGTCACCTACAAACAGATTTCTTCTTCAGCCCTTCAGCTCTTCCATGTATCACCTCCCAGCTTCTTTCTTCATTCCCCTCTCTCCCACCCCCCCCCTCCATCTGGCTTCACCTATCACCCGCCAGCTTGTCCTCCTTCCCCTCCCCCCACCTCTTTGTCCTGGTTTCTTCCCCCTTCCTTTCCGGTCCTGATGGAGGATCTTGGCCTGAAACTTCAACTGGTTATTCCCCTCCAAAGATGCTGCCTGACCTGTAAGACCATAAAATATAGGAGCAGAATTAGGCCAATCAGCCCATCGGGTCTGTGTTGCCATTTAATCATAACTGATACGTTTTCCCCCTCAACCCCAATCTCCTGCCTTCTCCCCGATTAACCAAGGATCTATCAACCTCTGCCTTAAATATGCCCAATGACCTGGTCTCCACAGCCACCTGCCACAGATTCATTACTCTCTAGCTAAAGAAATTCCTTCTCATCTCTGTTCTAAAAGGACGCCCCACTATTCTGAGGTTGTGTCCTCTGGTCTTATATTCCCCCACCATAGTAAACATCCTCCCCACATTCACTCTGTCGAGGTCTTTCAACATTTGATAGGTTTCAGTGAGATCCCCTCTCCCTCTCATTTTTCTGTCCTGTTCAGTTCTTCCACCATTTTGTATGTGCTGCTGGAGATTCATTGGTTCAAGGGAAAACAATTAAATATCAATAGCATTTTAGTCGAATTGGGTTTGGTTAGTCCAGATGGAGTAGGAACAACACATTTTCTTGACTAAAGGACTTTATTTTATTCTGCTTTCAAATCCCTGGATGCCAGTAAGTCCAACAACTACCACACATCTCCTGACCAGGATGATATGAATTGTCACCTTGAGCTTGTGCAGTCTTTCCAGTAAAGGAGACTCCTACTTTGCTGCTGGAGAGGGGCTTGCACCCAGTGGCAATGTCGGACAAGTGATAACACAAGATATTCTGCAGGATGAAATCCAGAAGCAAGACACACAAAATGGTGGAGGAACTCAGCAGGTCAGGCAGCATCTATGGAGGAGAATAAGCACTCGACAATTTGGACCGAGCCCTGATGAAGCTTGATAGGTTAGACCACAAGATCATTAGACATAGAAGCGCAGTTAAGCTACTCAGCCCAGCACTCCACCACTCCATCATGGCTGATTTATTATCCCTCCCAACCTCTTTCTCCTGCCTTCTCCTTTGATGCCCTGACTAACCAAACTTTGCTTTAAATATAACCCAGTAGCTTGGCCTCCACAGCTGCCTGTGGTATGAATTCCACAGATTCATCACCCTGAGGCTAAAGAAATTCCTCCTCATCTCTGCTCTAAATGGTCGTCCCTCTACTCTGAGGCTGTGTCCTCTGGCCCTAGACTTCCCCACTACCGGAAACATCCTCTCCACATCCACTCAATCCAGGCCTTTCAAAATTCTATAGCTTTCAATGAGATCCCCCATCATTGTTCTAAACTCCAGCGAGTACTAGCCCAGAGTCTTTAATCGCTCCTCATACGTTAACCCTTTCTTTCTCAGAATAATTCCCATAACCTCCTCTAGACCCTCTCCAATGCCAGTAAGTCTTTTGTTCGATAAGAGGCCCAAAACTGCTCACAATACTCTAACTGCAGTCTGACCAATGCCTTATAAATCCTCATCATCACATCCTTGGTCTTATGTTCTAATTGTCTAGAAATGAATACTAACATTGCATTTGCCTTCCTTACCACCAATTCAGCCTGCAAGTTAACCTTCAGGGAATCCTGCACAAGGACTCCCAAGTCCCTTTGCACCTCTGATTTTTTGATTTTTTTTTTGACCCACTTATCTTTGTATCATTCACAAATTTAGCCACGAAGCCATCAATTCCATCATTCAAATCATTGACATATAACGTGAAAAGAAGCAGTTCCACTGACCTCTGTGGAAAACCACTAGTCACTTTCAGCCAATCAGAATAGGCTCCTGTATTCTAACTCTTTGCCTCCTACCAGTCAGCCAATCTTCTACCTCTGTCAATATCTTTTCTGTTATACCATGGGCTCTTATCTTGTTAAACAGCCTCGTATGTGGCACCTTGTCAAAGACCTTCTGAAAATCCAAATAAACAACATCCACTAACTCTCCTTTATCTATTCTGCCTGCTATTTCCTCAAAGAATTCCAACAGATTTGTCAGGCAAAATGTCCCCTTAAGAAAACCATGCTGATTTTGGCCTTCTTTATCTTGTGCCTACAAGCAGTACACTCAAAACCACATCCTTATCAATCGACTCCAACACCTTCACACTGAGGTCAGACTAACTGGCCTAGAGTTTCCTTCTTCTGCCACTCTCCCTTCTTAAAGAGTGGAGTGACATTTGCAATTTTCCAGACCTCCGGAACCATGCCAGAATCTAGTGATTCTTGAGAGATCACCAGGAAAGCCTCTTCAGCCAATCATTCAATACCCTGGGGTGTACACCATTTGGTCCAGGTGCCTTATCTACCTTCAGACCTTTTAGCTTTGCAAGCACCTTTTCATAAGCAATGCAACTGTACTCACTTCTGTCCCCCACACTCTTGAATTTCTGGCATACTGCGAGCGTCTTCCACGGTGAAGATTGACGTAAAATACTTATTAAGTTCGTCCATTATTTCTTTGTTCCTGATTACTACCTCCCCGGAATCATTTTTCAGCAGCCAAATATCCACACTGGCCTCTCTTTTTCTTTTTATATATCTGAAAAAAAAATTTTGGTATCCTCTTTGTTATTATTGGCTAGCTTACTTCCATATTTCATCCTTTCTCTCCTTATGGAATTTTAGTTGCCTTCTGTTTGTTTTTAAAAGCTTCCCAATCCTCTAACTCCCCAGTATTTTTGCTATATTATATGCCTTCTCCTTTGCTGTTATGCTGCCTTTGTCACCCATAGTCTCATCCTTCCTTTAAAATACTTCTTCATCTCTGGGATGTACCTATCCTATGCCATCCAAATTTCTTCACAGAAACACCAGCCATTACTATTCTTCCATTGTCCCTGCTGCTGTCCCCTTCCAATTAACTTTGGCCAGCTCCCCTCTCATGCCTCTATAATTCCCTTTAATCCACTGTAATACTGATGAAGAGAAACAGAGAAAAATCTGCAGCACATTACAGGCCCTTCGGCCCACAATGTTGTGCCAACCATGTAACCTACTCTAGAAACTGCCTAGAATTTCCTACCGTATAGCCCTCTATTTTTCTAAGTTCCATGAAAATATCTAAGAGTCTCTTAAAGGACCCTATTGTATCCGCCTCTACCACCACCACCAGCAGTGCATTCCACGCACTCACCAGTCTCTCTTACCTCTGACATTCCCCTTGTACCTACTTCCAGTCACCTTAAAACTATGCCCCCTTGTGCTAGCCATTTCAGACCTGAGAAAAACTCTCTGGCTATCCAAACGATCAATGCCTCTCATCATCTTATACACTTCTATCAGGCCACTTCTCATCCTCTGTCGCTCCAAGGAGGAAAGGCCAAGTTCGCTCAACCTATTCTCCAATCGAGGCAACATCCCAGGGCTCCTCGACACTCTTTCTGTAGTATCCACGTCCTTCCTGTAATGAGTTGACCAGAACTGAGCACAGTACTCCGAGAGGGGTCTAACTAAGGTCTTATATAGCTGTAACATGACCTCACGGCTCTTGAACTCAGTCACATGGTTGATGAAAGCCAACACACCATAAGCCTTTTTAACAACACTGTCATCCTACGCAACTTTGAGTGTTCTATGGACATGGACCCCTAGATCTCGCTGATCCTCCACACTGCCAAGAGTCTTACCATTAATATTATATTCTGTCCTCAAATTTGACCTACCAAAATGAACCGCTTCACACTTATCTGTGTTAAACTCCATCTGCCACTTCTCAACCCAGTTCTGCATCCTATCAATGTCCCGCTGTAATCCTCCAGACTATCCACAACACCCCCAATATCATTATGTCAATGATATATCTTACATAATCTTCTCCTTCTCAAACTGCGGGGTAAAATCCATCATATTATGATCAAGGGCTCCTAAGAGTTCCTTTACCTTAAGCTCCTTAATCAAAGCTGGCTCATTACACAACACGCAATCCAATACATGTGTCCCCTGCTTTCCGAACGTTCTCTTTACGACATTTCACTTTTACGAAAGACCTACATTAGTACCTGTTTTCATTAACCAAAAGAAGATTTTCGCTTTTACAAAAAAAGATGCTAGCTTTAAACTTGTGTTTACCCCGAGAAAGACTACCATGACCATGAAGCCTTGCATGGGCAGATGTGTGCGCATGCGTGACGTGCGAATGTATGTACGTGTGCATGTGTGATGTGCGTGCACGTGCGAATCCGTGACATGTACATGCATGTACGTGCCGATTTTTTTCAACAAATCGATTTTGGCTCAAACTTCCCAATTCTGATAAGTGAATACTACACTATACATACATTATTTCTACTCAATGTAGGCTATGTATTTATCATATCATTCCTGCTTTCACTATATGTTAGTGTTATTTTAGGTTTTATGTGCTATTTGGTATGATTTGGTAGGTTTTTTTTGGGTCTGGAAATGCTCAAAAATTTTCCCATCTAAATTAATGGTAATTGCTTCTTCGTTTTACGAACGGTTTCATAGGGCTGCTCTACATTCGGATAGCAGGGGAAACCTGTATTGCCTTTCCCCTAGTGGGCTCAACCACAAGCTGCTCTAAAAAGTCATCTCATTGGCATTCTACAAATTCCTTCTCTTGACAGAACCAACTGGATTTTCCCAATCTACCTGCATATATAAATCCCCCATGACCACTCTGGAGATGGGCGGATCGAATGTCGGTGTCACAGCAGGAGACCCATGTGTCGTCAGGGGAGTCAGAATATCTCCGGCTGTATGCCCAGAGACTCGAGGTCTTTGGGCACAGAGCTCGACAAAAGCGATGTATTGGACTTTTAACATCGTAAACCAGCGAGTTGTTGGTAATGTCTCCCCACTCGCTGTGAAACGGAGACATCTCTTTCTCTGTTATTAGAGATAGAGAGAGAACCTGTGGTATGTCGAATGCCGGGTGAACAATGCAGTCTTTGGGGTAACTGCAAGTCTGTGTCTTTGCTGTTGCTTTGCTCACGCTTGTGTGCCCAGTGGCGGGTGCCGATGCTTTTTTTTGCCGGTGGGGGGAAGAGGGATTGTTGCTCGCTGCCGCTTACGTGCGGGAGGGAGGGGAGCTGGGGGGGGACTTTGGGGTTCAAACACTTAACTGTCGATCATTCTTTGGAGCACTCCTCTGTTTTCATGGATGGTTGCGAAGGAAAAGCATTTCAGGATGTATATCGTATACATTTCTCTGCCATTAAATGTACCTTTGAAACCTTTGGAACTATTGTAACATTGCTCTTATTATCTGCCTTTTCTATCTCCCGTTGAATTTACATCCCACATCCTTGCTACCATTCAGGGTCCTGCATATAACTCCCATCAGGGTCTTTTTACCTTTGGAGTTTCTTAACTCTACCCACAAGGATTCTACATCTTCTGATCCTATGTCACTTCTTTCTAAGGATTTGATTTCATTTTTTTGCCATCAGAGACACCACGCCCCCTCTGACTACCTGCCTGTCCTTTGGACACAAGGAGTATCCTTGGATGTTAAGCTCCCAACAATGATCTTCTATCAGTTCCATCTCTGTAATGCCCACAATGTCCAATCTGCCCATGTCCACTGCTCAACAAGATACTTCATTCAAAATCTCTTCATCTTTTTTTCTTCTTGTTTATACAATATTTATTCATTTTGTAATTTATATTAAGATTATATCTTTGTACATTACTGCTGCTACAAAACAACAGACTTCGCAGCATCTAAAACAGGGATAATAAATCTGATTCTGATACTGAAGCACTTTATAAAACTTAATCTACACTAGGTGGCCAACAAGTGACCAGGCCATTTCAAGGGCCTTGAAAAGGATAATTGATAAGCCTGAATTTGGCAACAGATGAAGCAGTTAATGGTAATGCCTGTCTCTAGGTGTGACTTCAAATAGAGTCTATTTGGAGAATGGAGAATGGGAGAATCTGAGATCAGAGAGGTGTTAGTTCTGGTTCTTGGAGATTCCCCAAGGTACAGCTCTAAATATAAATAGAACATAGGTAATAGCTGTGTACCTTTCAGCGGAGAGAATACAGGGATAATTTCTTCACAATTCTCTCACTCCAACGTTCTACTTTTCCTGTTTACTTGGACGAAGTTCTACTCATTTGTAGGCAATGATGTGTCATCAAAGAAGGAAAGCTGTAAGAAATTCGTCTGGTGTGTGAGAAATACTTCTCATCACTGCCTCACAAGCTGGCAAGAGTCAAGGACGTAATTATCCACTGGAATTAAGGGCCGCTGACTTCCAAACTGACAGGTTGAAGATTTAGCCAGAGTGAAAGATGAACTGGATGATGTGCAGGTTCAGCGGCGGAAAACAATTATGTGAACAGTTCTCACTTACAATCCCACAATTAGATTTTGCCGCTTTTAAACTTGCTCTAGTGATTTTGTTTTTGTTCATTATATTAAATTCCATGAGCTTTCAGTGACTAAAATAAATATTTCAGGATGTGTTTGTGGTTGACTCTGAAGGTGTGGATAGTTCTGCCCTTGTTACATCATGAATCTCCACAAGAATCATCTCTTTGAATAGATTTGTTTAGAAACTGGAAAGCAAATAAAATTAGTTTGGGAAAAAAAGCTGTTAATACAAAAAAAAATCTCTTGTTCAGTAAGGGTGTTAGAAGGTTACAGAAGAAGGCAAATGAATGGGTTGAGAGGGTTAATAAAGGCATGATGAAAAGGCAGAGAAGACTCGATGGGCTGAATGGTCAAATTCTGCTCCTATGTTTTATGAACATCTTTAAGGAACGATGCCTCAAAAAGGCAGCATCCATCATTAAGGACCCCCATCACCCAGGACATGCCCTCTTCTCATTGCTACCATCAGGGAGGAGGTACAGGAGCCTGAAGACACTCACTCAATGATTCAAGTACAGTTCTTCCCCAGCACCACCAGATTTCTGAATGGACACTGATAAGCTTGATTCTGACGAGTCTTACAGATCTGTAGGTCTAGGTGGATTTATTATCACCAAAGGTTCAAAGGATCATTTTATTATCAAAGTATGTATGCAAAATCCAACTCTGAGACTTGCCTTCTCCGGATAGCCATAAAATACAGAAAAACCGTGGAAGTCGTTGAATGAAAAGAGGTCAACCAACCCCACCCCCCCCCCCGGCATGAAAAGGTAAAAGAAAAAAAACTAGCAAACCCCAAACTTCCCAACCCCCTCCCTTGTTCAAAAACTAACATATCGCCCACATGGAGGGGAGAACAGCGACCATCACTGGTGGCTGAATAGTCTCACTTTACACTCTAATCTTAATTCCCTCCTTCCCGATGCTTAAGGGAATGTCGTCTCCGATAGATGAGGATGCAGCAGCTCCCCCACCTCCCCCGTACTTCTCATCACTGCCTCACAAGCTGGCAAGAGTCAAGGACGTCATTATCCACTGGAATTAAGGGCCGCCGACTTCCAAACTGGCAGGTTGAAGATTTAGCCAGAGTGAAAGACTAACTGGACGAAGTGCAGGTTCAGCGGCTGAAAACAATTATGTGAACAGTTCTCACTTACAATCGCACAATTAGATTTTGCTCCAGTGATTTTGTTTTTGTTCATTGTATTAAATTCCATGAGCTTTCAGTGACTAAAATAAATATTTCAGGATGTGTTTGTGGTTGACTCTTAATTACCCATCAGTTCAAATGCAATTAGGTACGAACAATAAATACAGGAACAGCCGACGACGCCCACATTCCCTGAATGAATGAATCAAAGTTCAAAGTACATTTATTATCAAAGTATGTATAAATTACACAACCTTGAGATTCATCTGCTTACGGGCAGCCACAGAACAGGAAACCCAAAAGAACCGAATTTAACAAAAAGACCAACACTAAGTGTGCAGAGAGAGAGAAAAACACACAGATCATGCAAACAATAAAAGCAAGCAACAGCATTCTGAACTAAATTGAGTCCAAAGATCCAAAACCCAGATAAGGCCCATCGTCTCGTTCTCAGTTCATCACAGAGCGGGGCAAATCACCGCGAAGTGCGCAGACACGATGCGCGTGGAAGCTAGAGCAGTGTCACAGCCTCAGCCACAGCTCTAAGGTGAGCGGGGTAAACCATCGCGGAGCAGAACCGTCTCAACACTCGCCTCCGGTCCTGACACCCTGCCTTTGCAGCCCATCTGGCCCAGGGTCCAAATTGTCAAAGTTCAAAGCAAATTTTACTATCCAAGTACATGTCACCATACACAACCCCGAGATTCGTTTTCCTGTGGGCATACTCAGCAGACCTATAGATTAGCAATATAACAGGATCAGTGGAAGAGCAGAAGACAACAATTTGTGCAAATGCAATTATAAATAAATAGCATTAAGTAACGGCAGTGTGATAGAATTGAATGGGAGATTAGATTCGAGGGGCTGAATGGCTGCCTCGTTTCCTAGAATGAAACATCTGAACTTTTCACTGCCTATATTAGGTGAAGAACTACTCCGATAATCAACAGAAGAGCGACTCTCTGAGATAAAGCACTGCATTGCTTTCAGCTCTGAATATTGGATGAATTCTTGATAAAAGATTAAGAAGCATTTTAACATATTTTTTCTGCTTGTTGAATATAATGTTGCTTTAGAGCCCATTAAATATCACATTTGTAAATTGTCAGGGATAAATTATGAATTCCCCTTAACTGAATAATTTATTAAAATCATTTGAACTATATAATATTTAATACATTGTATAAATATTCAATGCACAATTTCTGGTATAGCTGATAAGTTTGCCGGGCACGAGATAGGAACAGGAGAAGGCCATTTTATCTCTCCTGCCTGCTCCGCTGTTCAGTCAGATCAGGTCTGGTTTGTGTTCTGACATGTACAGAGTCACTGAAGCTAGTGGATATAACAGTGGTTTATTCAAAGCCTCAAAGGTTCATTCATTTTCAACATATGTATCCCCATACAACTCTGAGATTTGTCTTCACCAGGTAGCCACAAAACAAAGGAAGAACATGAAAGTCGTTCGGAGAGAAACATCAAACCCATCTCCCCCCAGCACAAAATGGAGCATGAACATCAACTCCTAAACAACCCCTCCCCAGCACAAAAATACTAACAGAGCACAACAAAAACATTGACTCCACCCCCCCCCAAACCCAATCCTGCCGCACAACAAAACAGAAAGGAACAGGTGAAAAACACAGAATATAAAAACCATAAATCTGAAAAAAAGTCCAC
Organism: Mobula hypostoma; assembly: GCF_963921235.1. Lineage (NCBI taxonomy): Eukaryota > Metazoa > Chordata > Chondrichthyes > Myliobatiformes > Myliobatidae > Mobula > Mobula hypostoma. Next base: position 56,755,853 of record NC_086117.1, read on the forward strand.
AGTCCGTAGACACAATAGTCCAATCCATAAATGCGTAACCATGGTAATATCCTCTTTCATCATCAAAAGAGAAAGACACCAGACGAGCGCAGAGGCCTACCCGCCTGCCACAGCGAGCCACACAGCGATAGGCCGCTCACAGACTCCTTCTCCAGCAGGAGAAAACAAAAGTGAGCAGCGGGCATCGTACTAGAGTCACTCTTAGAGGAAGAGGCCTCCTGGCCCAATATTACGTGACATTTTATATGCTAAAGGTAACAGCAGGACAATTCTATCATTACAATGTATCTTTAAGGCATCCATTAGTCTTGCGAGACCATGGATCTACGCCTGGAAAGTCTTCACTCTCCAGGGCGCAGGCCTGGGCAAGGTTGTATGGAAGACCAGCAGTTGCCCATGCTGCAAGTCTCCCCTCTCCACTACACCAATGTTGTCCAAGGGAAGGGCATTAGGACCCATACAGCTTGGCACCAGTATCGTCGCAGAACAATGTGTGATTAAATGCCTTGCTCAAGGACACAACACGTTGCCTTGGCTGGGGCTCGAACTCACGACCTTCAGGTCGCTAGTCCAATGACATAACCACTTGGTCACGTGCTCACTCAATGTATCTACAATGCTTCCTTTGAATTTCATATAGTTTTCAAACACCTCCTTCTTCACACCCACACTCCAGACACCCATGTTAATTAATTAATTAATGTCAACTCTAGTCCACAGCTCTGGGAAAACTATTGTTCAGGGCTGCATTTTAAATTTAATCTACTATCCACATTCAGGTCTGAAGATGCATTGCTGATGAAATTAACGTTTGCTATACCCTAGCTCCAGAATGCGCCCTAACAGTCTGGTCTTTCACCTTGGTGCCGTTTCCATCAGGAAACTCGAGTAGCGCGGCAGTTAGCGTGACGCCAGTTCAGCTCGCGGCACCCCAGAGTTCGGAGTTCAATGCTGGTGCCGTCTGTGAGGAGTTTTGGATGTTCTCCCCGTGACAGCATGGGTTTCCTTCCACAGTCCAAAGAAGTATCGGTTAGTAGGTTAACTAGGCTAGGGTCAGATAGGTGGGTCGCTGAGTGTTGCAGCCCATTGGGCAGGGAGGGCCATTCCACATTGTATCTCTAAATGTAGGCCCTCCACTGGTTGGGGCCAACTATGCATATTGCATTTTAGCAGTCCATGTTGTCGCCAGCAGTTGATACACAAGCTAATACGCAAGCCAGGGCAGTACGATATGGAGAGCATGTAGCAGGGGCCCCTCTCCACGCAGCAGATAAGTCCAAAGAAGTTGCAGAGACTGATACAGTTCGGCACCAGTGGCATCGCAGGAGTTGCCAGTTAGCATTGAATTCACCATAGGTCTGACTTAGTGACCCCAGCTCTGGCTTTTTCCTCAGGATCTATTCCCGAAATCTTCCCTGTGAGTAGGATGCAGTTTGCAAGGCAAGTGTTTTCCTTCATAAACACAAGAAAATCTGCAGATGTTGGAAGTCCAAAGCAATACTGTACACACAATGCAGCATCGATGGAAATGAATAAAAGTTGATGTTTTAGGCCAAGACCCTTCTTGGGGACTGTATATTTCTTTTCGCAAATTATTTATATTTTTAATTATTACATTTTGCATTGTACTGCTGCTGCAAAACAACAAATTTCATGACATATTGCAATGATGTTAAACCTGAGTCTGATAAGTGGTTCAGAGGAATATAGGTCATACTCAGACAAATGAGTGTCACTTGGTCAACATGGAACAGATGGGCTGAAGGGCTTGCTTATGTGCTGTAAATCTCTATGATGCCCGGTTTGGGTTTTGCCAGGACCACTCATCCCCAGACCTCATTGCAGCTTTAGATGAAAAAGTTGAACTCCAGGGGTGAGGTGAGAGTCAATGTCCTCTCCCAGTATCTGCAATGTCAAGGATCTGATGACTGTCTCCCACAGCCAACTATGCATGGTTGACTCAGGCACTGTAACAAGCCAAGATCTACTCAGCATCCCACGCTGGGAAAATGAGGTTTGGGAGACCAGAGAAGACCCTTCAGGGACTTTAGTAGCTTGTAGGATTACCTGGCTAAGATCCATTCAGACTGGTGGTGAAGTGGATGTGGAGAGGATATTTCCTACAGTGGGAGAGCACAACATCGGAATAGAGGGTCGTCCATTTAGAGCAGAGATGAGGAGGAATTTCTTTAACCTCAGGGTGGTGTATCTGTGGAATTCATTGCCATGGACAGCTGTGAAGGCCAAGTCATTGGGTACATTTAAAGTGGAGCTTGATCATTATCATCACTATGTGCTGTGTCATATTGACAGGGGCAATCATGGTCTTTCCATGACGATAATTATTCTTGGCAAATTTTTCCACAGAACTGGTTTGCCATTGCCTTCTTCTGGGCAGTGTCTTTACAAGACGGTGACCCCGGCCATTATCAATACTCTTCAGAGATTGTCTGCCTGGTGTCAGTGGTCACATGACCAGGACTTGTGATCTGCACCAGCTGCTCAAACGACCGTCACCACCTGCTCCCATGGTCACCTGACCCTGATCGGGGGCTAAATAGATGTGACACCTTGCCCAAGGGAGACCTGCAGGCTAGTAGAGGGAAAGAGCACCTTACACCTCCTTTGGTAGAGACATACAGTATCTCCACCCTGCCACCCAAGGAGTTTGATAGGTTCTTGATTAGGCAGGGTGTCAAAGGTTAGGTGGAGAAGTCATGGGTATGCTTAAAGCAGAAGTTGATAGATTGATAGTTACTAAGGGCCTCAAAGGTTACAGGGAGAAGGTGAGAGAATGGGGTTGAGAAGGATAGTAAATCAGCCATCATAGAATGGCAGAGCAGAATCAATGGGCCAAGTGGCCTAAACTGCTCCTGCAGCTTATGGCCTAAGACACCACGTGAATTATCAGTAAAGAGTTTGGAGTCATCCTGTGGTTGTGAGCCAGTTGTTCAAATCCAAGTCTTGTTCTTGCCCTGGAATTTCTGTATAACCAGAAAAAGGACAAATTTGAACTCAGCACATTCAAAAATACCTTCTACAATAACATCTCAGACTCTAATGGAGTCCCTTAGCTTTAAGAACAGTTTTTATTGCACTTACAATAACGTTCATGCTTTTCACCCTTCTGCAGAACATAAAACCATCCAATGAATTATGCATATAATCTTGAATTTTAGAACAGTCCAGAACAAAAATTATTATTTTATTTTCCTCCTCTCAGGATTGCATTGTTCAATGTGAAGCCCTGGGATTGTCGTACAAACTTGCACCAATAGACGCCACCTATGAACCCCTAAGAACAAAAGAAACATGAGCCAATAAAATTCAAAGGTCAACTGAAAGGGGTAGCCAATTAGGAGTGAGGAAGGAGAACGGGGGCCTCCATGAAGGCCAGCACTCCCAGAGAGAAACACCAACAACTGTGCACTGAGGATGTCACCTCCAATGGTGATGAAACGTCTGCAGGCTGATCGCCAAGCTCGGCGAACACCGAACATCAAACTTGCACCATTCTGTTCAGAGTGTGTCCATCAACATGACGAGGCTGAAAGAGCTAACTAGATGTTGCAATAGAACAAGGCAGCTGGGAAGGTGGAACAGATGGATGACAAGGGCATGGTCACAACTCTGCTGATACCCCCTCAACTGTCAGGCCTCTGAACCAGCGTGGAGAACTTCACTCACTTCTAAAGTAGGGATGTAACACATAAGACACTTGTGAAACCTCACTTGGTGTACTGTGAGCAGTTTTGGGCCCCTTATCTAGGAAAGGATGTGTCAACATTGCAGAGAGTTCAAAAGAAGTTCACAAAAATGATACCAGGGTTTAAAGACTTGTCATATGAGGAGCATTTGACGGCTCCAGGCCTGTATGCACTGGAATTTAGAAGAATGTGGGGATCTCATTGAAACCTATCAAATGGTGAAAGGCCTCGATAGAGTGGATGTAGAGAGGATGATTCCTATGTGAAGGAGTCTAAGACCAGAGGACACAGCCTCAGAATAGAGGGACGTCCATTTAGAACAGAGATAAGGAGGAACTTCTTTACCCAGAGGGTGCTGAATCTATGGAATTCATTGCCACAGGCGGATGTGACGGCCAAGTCATTGGATATATTTAAGGCTGATAGATTCTTGATTAGTCAGGACATGAAGGGATATGGGGAAAGGGCAGGAGATTGGGGCTGAGAGGGAAATGGATCAGCCATGATGAAATGGTGGAGCAGACTTGATGGGCTGAATGGCCTAATTCTGCTCCTACGTCTTATGGTCTTATTTGGAACATTGATGTCAACTGTAATTTTTAATATACATTTTGTATTGTAATTTATAGTTTTTAAATCATGTACTGCTGCCGCAAAATTATTTACTGACAAATCAGAATCAGGTTTAATATCACCGGCATTGTCGTGAAATTTGTTAACTTTACAGCAGCAGTACAATGCATTACATAATAATATAGGAAAAAACTGTGAATTGGCAGCAAGTTTATATATTAAATAGTTACATTAAATAAATAGTGCGAAAATAGAAATAAAAAAGTAGTGAGATAGTGTTCATGGGTTCAGTGTCCATTCAGATATCACATGTCAGAGGGGAAGCAGCTGTTCCTGAATCACTGAGTGTGTGTCTTCAGGCTCCTGTACCCCTCCCTGTTGGTAACAATGAGAAGAGAGCAGGTCCTGAGTGATGGGGGTCCTTAATGATCGACACCACCTTTTTGAGGCATCGCTCCTTGAAGATGTCCTGGGTATTACAGAGACTAGTGCCCGTGATGGAACTGATTAAGTTTATTACTCTCTGCAACTTATTTTGATCCTGTGCAGTAGCCCCACCTCCCTGTACCATAATTTTGTAGCTGTATCGATATGTTGGGCCCAGGATAGATTCTTAGAAATATTGACACCCAGGAATTGCTCACTCTTTCCACTTCTGATCCCTCTATGACGACTAGTGTGTGTCCCCTCATCTTACCCTCTCTGAAGTCCACAATCTGACATTGAGTGCAAGTTTGTTGGTGCAATACCACTCAATTAGCAGATATAGCTTGCTCCTGTATGCCATCACGTCAACATCTCAAATTTAGCCAACAATATTTGTGGCATCAGCAAATTTATTAGCAGCATTTGAGTTGTGCCTAGCCACACAGTCATGGGTGTGGAGAGAGCAGAGCAGTGGGCTAAGCACGCATCCCTGAGGTGTGCCAGTGTTGATTGTCAGCCAGGTGTAGATGTTATTTTGAATCTGTTCAGATTGTGGTCTTCTGGTTAGGAAGTCAAGGATCCAGCTGCAGAGGGAGGTACAGAGGGCCAGGTTCTCGATTTTAAAGCCAATTCTGATTCTGACATCAGAGAAATGGGCCGCTTAGCCTTTAGTTAAAGCTGTTTGTGTGTGAAAGACAAAAAGCTAAGGACTTGCTGTCTTGCCAGTCTTCTCAAGGGTCTAGTACACACGAACGCTTAAACTAACATCAGAGCATTTCTCAGAGCGGCCAAGGATGTTAATTGCTACACTGTGAAAGATTATACTCTCCAAATCGTTCCTATTACAAGAACACATTGCCTGGGACCTTTGTTGAATATTAACACCGCAGAGTTACAGATCCGTAAAAGAAACAGGCAGGAAATAGCAAGCTCTTTTCTTTCTAAAGAGCCCATTACTTCAGCTTTATTGCAGACGGAGTTTTGTTCATGACAGGGTAGATTTACTGATGTGTCCATCAGTAATGCTGAGATATTGCTGTCCTAATAGCTGCATGGCAGGCCATAAAACAAGACTGCTGCACACCGACCCAATCCCTGGAGCTTGTTAAAGCTCCCACTCGACCACATTGTCAATGGCACATAAATTTTATTTCCTCCTTTTATACTCTATTATAATCAGACTTTAAACAGCTGAGTATTTTTTTCCGTATGTTGTAATTATCGGGTTGGTTCAGAGTTTTGCTGAAATTTCACCTGCAGGAGGAGGGAATCCTTTGCAGCAACTCTGTCACTCTGGAGCCCAGATGCCAGGATCCCAGGATCCCAGGATTGAAAGGCTTGTCATATGAGCAGTGTTTGATAGTCCTGGGCCTCTACTCACCGGAATTCTGAAAACTGAAACCTATCAGAAGTTGAAAGGCCTGAACAGACTGGATGTGGAGAGGATGTTTCCTGTGGGGCAGGAATCTAAGACTAGGCTCAGAATAGAGGGATGTCAATTTAGAACAGAGATGAGGAGGAATTTCTTAAGCCAGAGAGTGGTGAATCTGTGAAATTCATTGCCACAGGTGGCTGTGGAGGCCAAGTCATTGGGTATACTTAAGGAAGAGGTTGGTAGATTCTTGGTTAGCCAGGGCATGAAGAGATACGGGGAGAAAGCGGGTGATTGGGACTGAGAAGGAAAATGGATCAGTCATGATGAAATGGCGGGGCAGACTCGATGGATCAAATAGGCTAATGCTGCTTCTATACCTTATGGTCTCATATCAAGATTGAAAACAACTTGATCGAATGGTTCTTCCATCCACCTTCAGATTTCTGAATGGTCCATGAACACAACTTCACTGTTCCTCTTTCATTCTACCTATTTAATTATTGTAACTTTCTGTACCTAATTTTTATGTATTGCTCTGTACTGCTGCCGCAAAACAACAAATCTCATAACATAATAATAAACCTGATTCTGGTTCTGATCCACATCCTTCCAGTCCTGCACATTCATGGCTCCATCTGAAAGACCCACAAGGATTTCAGGAGAAGATTTAAAATTCAAGTTTTTTTTAATGCCATTTCCTGTACACAAGTGTAGAGGGGAACAAAATAATTGCTACTCCGGATCCGATGTAGTACAAAAAAACATAATTAGATAAAGAATACAATAATAAAAAACACAATAAATACAAATACAGTACTGAACAAAAGTCTTGGGCCCACAGATACATATATAGCCAGGGTGTCCAAGGCTTTTGCTCAGTACTGTATCTGTCAACCTGGAGCAGAGAGCCAGTTGGTAGATCTGTCAGGAGCAAAGGATGTTGGGATTGGCGAGGGTGGAGTGCGACAGGAGGGGTGTGGGACAGGTGGCAGAGAAGGAGTGCCGAGGGAAGGGGGTTAGTGACACTGGTGCAGACGCACCCAGCCCTGAGACACCGGGCAAGGTCATTTGATTCCAAACAATTGGTTTATTGATCATTACAGAATGTCTCTCTGGTGCTTCCTGCTCCCTCACCTCTCCCTTCCCCTTTTCCCAACCATGATTCCCCTCTCCCTGTCTCCTTCCCACTCTCAGTCCACAATAGAGACCCAGATCAGAATCAGGTTTATCACCACTCACACATGTCATGAAATTTGCTTTTTTTTTGTAGTAGCAGTACAGTGCAATACATAAAATTACTACAGTGTTGTGCCAAAGTCTTAGGCACCCTAGATACAGTATATGTTCCTAAGACTTTTGCACAGTACTGCTTCTGAATCTACCACCACTCCTGGTAGCACATTCCACATACCCACCACACTGTGTGTAAAAACAACTACCTCTGATATCCCCTCTTCCAATCACTTTAAAATTATGCCCTTCATATTAGCCACTAACATCCTGAAAAAACTCTCTAGGTGTCCACTCTATCTATATACACCTGAGTTATAGGAAAAGATTGACTAGGTTAGAACTTTGTTCCCTGTGCTGCAGGAGAACGAAAGGGATTTGATGGAGATATATAAAATTATGAGGGGTATGGTCAAGGTAAATGCAAGCAGGCTTTTTCCACTGAGGTTGGGTGGGACTACAACCAGAGGTCATGGGTTAAGGGTGAAAGGTGAGAACTTTAAGGGGAACACGAAGGGAAATTTCTTCACTCCAAGGGTGGTGAGAGGGTGGAACGAGTTGCCATCGCAAGTGGTGCACGCAAGCTCGATTTCAATGTTTAAGAGAAGTTTAGACAGATACATAGATGGGAGGGGTGTGGAGGGTTATTATCCTGGTGCAGGTTGATGGTAATGGGCACAATAATGGTTCACCATGGACTAGATGGACCAAAGGGCCTGTATCTGTGCTATATGCTCTATGACGCTATGACCTCTATCAGTCACCTCTCAATATCTTTCACTTCAAAGAGAAAAGTTCACTCAGCCTTTGCTCATAAGACACTCACTGTAATCCAGGCAGCATCCTGGTAAATCTCCTCTGCACCCTCTCTAAAGCTTCCACACCCCTTCTATAATGAGATGACACAGAACTGAACACAATACTCCGTGTGTGGTCAAATTAGTGTTTTATAGAGCTGGCTGTCCACTCAGTTGTGCCTGTTATTACATTCTACATTTCTATCAATCACCTCTCATCCTGATATGTTCCAAAGAGAAAAGTCCTAGCTTACTTATCCTATCCTCTTAAGATATGCTCTCTGATCCAGATAGCAACCTGGTAAACCTCCTCTGCACCCTCTCTAAAGCTTCCACATCCTCCCTATAATCAGGGGACCAGAAATGAACACAATATCCCAGGTGTGGTCTAACCACAGTTTTATAGAGCTGCAACACTACCTCAGGGCTCTTAAACTCAGTCCCACAATGAAGGCCAACATACCACAGACCTTCTTAACAACTTTATCAACTTGCTTGGCCAGTTTGAGGGATCTGTGGGCGTGGACTCCAAGATCCCTCTGTTCCTCCACACTGCTAAGAATTCTGCCACTGACCCTGATCTCTATCTTCAAGTTTGACATTCCAAACGGAATCACTTCAGACTTTTTTCCAGGTTGAACTCCATCTGCCACTTCTCAGCCTAACTCTGCACCCTGACAATGTCCATTGTAACCCATGACAACCTTCTATACAATCCACAACACCACTAACCTTCGTGTTACCTGCAAACTTACTAACCCACTCTTCCACTTCCTCATCCAAGTCATGTATAAAGATCACAAAGAGCAGGGGTCCCAGAACACTACTGCTAAGAATACCGCTATTAACTCTGTATTCTGCCTTCAAATTCTACCTTCCAAAGGGATTCTTTTCACACCATTCCAGCCTGAAGTCCATTCCAAAGATTCAATTCTCTTGGCAGAAAGTTTTTTTTAAGGATTGGTTGGGGAGGGAAGGATTAGATTGATCTTGGAGTAGATCAAAATGTAAGCATACCACAGAGTCATAGAGTCATAGAAAAGTACAGCACAGAAACAGGCCATTTGGCCCATCTGGTCTGTGCTGAGCCACTTGATCATGAGCTGAAAGGCCTGTACAGTTCGATGTTCAGGTTCTAGTTTTAACCTTCTATCTACATCCCCTCATTCAGGACTCCTACACGAGTAAAAACATCTCGATATCTATGTTGTGAAACTGCTCAGGATCTTAGATATTTCAGTAAGATCACTAAACATTTTTCTAAACTCTAAAGAATGCAGAGCTAATTAAATGTACAAAACCTCTCACTGCAATTGTGTCAGAATCAGAATCAGGTTTAATATCACCGGCATGTGCTGTGAAATTTGTTGTTTTGCAGCAGCAGCACATGATAATATAGAAAAAAGCTGAATTACAGTAAGTATATATATGTATAAAATAAGTAGTGCAAAAACAGAATTAAATTTAAAAAGTTGTGAGGTAGTGTTCACATTGTCCATTCAGAAATCGGATGGCAGAGGGGAAGAAGCTGTTCCTGAATCATTGAGTGTATGCCTTCAGGCTCCTGTACCTCCTTCCTGATGGTAGCAATGAGAAGAGGGTATGTCCTGGGTGATGGGGGTCCTTAATGATGGATGTCACCTTTTTTGAAGCAACGTTCCTTGAAGATACTATGGAAGCTGATGCCAATGATAGAGCTGACTGAGTTTACAGCTCTCTGCAGCTTATTTTGATCCTGTGCAGTAGCCACCCCACCTTACCCTGTACCAGACAGTGATGCAGCCGTTTAGGGAATTAGAGAATCTCTTTTGTCTACCTCTACTGCTAGTACACATTCTTGAGGAGATGAAGATGGTGCGGAAAGATAGGTGATGTCGTTGGTAGTTGTAGGGGCCATGTATCTATTTTCTGTCACATTGCTTGGGGTGTGGTAGAAGCAAATGAGTAAAGTTACGTATTTTCACCTTGTTGCTTAGTTTAGTCTAGTTGAGAGGGGGTAAGCCACAGAGAATGATATCACAGGGCACCACGGTAGTGTAGTGGTTAGCACAAACAGTACCAGTGACCCAGGTTCAATTCCCACTGCTGCCTGTAAGGAGCTTGTACGCTCTCCCCGTTGCTGCAGGAATTTCCTCCAGGTGCTCCTGTTTCCTCCCATTGCCCAAAGACGTACTGGTTGGTAGGTTATTTGGTCATTGTAAATTGTCCCGTGATCAGGATAGGGTTAAATCAGGGGGTGCTGAGCAGCACGGCTTGAGGGCCGGAATGGCCTATTCCATGTGGTATCTCAATAAATAACTGTCTGTGCAGAGGAGCAGTGGTATCCACACCGGACTTCGGAACAATAGGTGCCTTATAAACAGTAATGACTGCAGCCACGTCTACACTCTGAAATAGAACTTACTTCTATTTAAAGATCTGTTGACACATTGCAAGCATATAGTATCGTCATGATGGTTATTGAGATGCAACAATAAAAACGCAATCGATGTGCCACTAAATTGGACAGCTTTTAGAGGCGTCCGCAGCGTCTAGCTAAATAAACAGAGGACTAATGGAAAATAAAGCATCACCATCAATCAAACGTTCGATGGGTTTCGGATCCTCCAGCTCGGCAGGCACCTTTCACCGGTGGATACTTTAACTGTGAAATGACAAAGTGCCGGCACTCTCCACGCACAAACAATTCTCGCTAATGAAGCCGTCTCCTCATGCAGGCTAACTGATCACATGTCAAAGCAAGTCCAGTTTATTGTCATTTAACTATATCCATGTATACCGTCAAACGAGACATTTCTCCGAACCACGGCGTAGTACACATAACACACATATAACACACAATAACTTAGGAAAGTAAGGACAAAATCTACAGTTGAATTATACATAGCTAAACAAAGTAAAGTGCATAAATTAAATATTATAAGGTACAGAACAAATTAACCGGTGAGACTTTGAATACGACATGGCAGGGAGTTCAGAAGCCTAACGGCCTGTGGGAAGAAACTGTTTCCCATCCTGACCGTTCTTGTTTTTATGCTTCAGAATCTCCTGCCCCATGGTAAAAGTCAAAGACTTTTGGTGGATGGATGGGTGGGATCCTTGATAATACCAAGGGCTCTGCGTATGCAGCGCTCCTGGTAAATGTCCCTGATGGATGGTAGGGAGACCCCTTTGATCCTCTCAACTGTCCTCACCATCCTTTGTTGGGAATTATAGCAACAGCCTCTTTTTATGTCATGCCCTTCAAAGTCAAAGTCAAAGTAAATATATTATCAGGTATATATAGAATCATAAAAACGTACAGCACAGAAACAGGCCCTTTGGCCCATCTAGACCACACTGAATCATTTAAACTCCTATACTCATTGACTTCCACCGGGACCATAGCCCTCCATACCTTGCCAAACTTCTCTTAAACGTTGAAATTGAGCTCGCATGCACCACTTACAAGTCATTGTGTTCATTTTCTTGCAGGTAACTACAGGAAAGTAAAGAAATACAATGGAATTTACATTTTTAAAAAAGCTATACTCAACCAAAGACTGACAAAAAAAAAACAATGTGCAAAAGAAGATAAGTTGTTCAATTACTTTTTTTTAAGTAAAGCAATAATACAGAAATCATGAGTTGTAGAGTTCTTGAAAGTGAGTCCATAGGTTGTGGAATCAGTTCAGCATTGAGGTGAGTGAAGTTATCCACGCTGGGTCTAGGGCCTGATGGTTGAGGGGTAATAACTGTTCCTGAACCTGGTGGTGTGGGTCCTGAGGCTCCTGTACCTCCTTCTTGATGGTGGTAGCCTTTTGTGTACAAATCGCACCCCCTTCTTCAACTATACCCATTTTAGGAAGCATAAGGCTTATCATATGAAGAGCGTTTGATGACTCTGGACCTGGACTCACTGGAATTCAGAAGAACGAGGAGAGGTCTCATTGAAACCTATAGAAAGTTGAAAGGCCTCAACAGAGTGGATGTGGAGAGGATGTTTCCTATGGTGGGGGTGTCTAAGACCAGAGAACATAATCTCAGAATAAAGGGACTTCCATTTAGATGAGGAGATGAGGAGGAATTTTTAGCTAGAGAATGATGAATTCATTGTCACAGGCAGCTGTGGAGGCCAAGTCATCGGGTATATTCAAGGTAGAGGTTGATAGACTCTTGCTTTGTCAGGGCACAAAGGGATACCATGAGGAGATTGGGGCTGAGAGGGAAATGGATCAGCTGTAATGAAGTGGTGGAGCAGACTCAATGGGCCAAATGGCCTAATGCTACTCCTACATCTTAGGGTCTTAAAGTGTTATAATCAAAGAAAATTAAGATGACGCCAGTAACCAATATAACCAATGGTGACGTTCTGCAGCTATTTCATAAAACTACTTCTTGTCCTCCTTCTTTTAAATATACAGTAGTTCTACTACTAATCTCCACGTGACTGGAGCCTATAATTTACTTCTTGGTAATGTGTTTTTGGGCTGACAGAGCTTTTGCTGTCTCTGAGGGAACTCAGCGAGGTTGAGAATGAAGTGTGTGGCCTAAAGGCAGGGCGCGAGCCCATGATCGGCTCTATTAGTCACCAATCTCGCCAATTAAAGCAACAAGCAAGATTGAAATCGACGAGACAAGAACGGAAGGCGAGTGGGTGTTAGGCGCTGTCTGCCTGCGCATGACTGATCTCCCTCATCCTCTCACTCGCTGCTGACAGAGTCTTGGGGTTTGGGCAAAGTTTGAACAGAGTGGTCTGTGGATTGGAGTCTTTTATAGAGGACTCTATAAAAGATGTGCTTCTGGTTTCTGTTTTTTTTATTGCTATCTTGTGTGATTTTGATCGGGCTGGACAGGCTCTGCGGCTGGCAGTCAGTGAACGCCACAGAACTAAATTGAACTGAACTGAATGAACTACACTGAACTTTCCTGAACTGTCTCAAGGACTTTGCAGTGCGATGTTTAAGATTCTGTGTGTTATTCACTCGGTTTTTGTCGTTTGTGCGATTTGTTCTTTCTTTGGGCATTGGAGGTTTGATGTTTTTCTTAAAACGGGTTCCATGGGGTTTCTTTGTATCATGGCTGCCTGTGGGAGGACAAATCTTGGGGTTGCATGGGGAAGGCTTCGGGAGTAAACCCTGAGTGAAAATTCCGGAGTTGGAGACCCTCAGGCAGTCCTACGTTGAGTTCAACGCTGACTGACAACTCCTGCGACGCTGCTGGTGCCAAACTGTATCGGTTTCTGCTGCTCCTCTGGGTTCATCAGATGCAGGAGAGGGGGAGCTTGCTGCACAGGCAACAGCTTGCCCTCCATATCGTACTGCCCAGGCTTGTGTATCTAGACAGCTAGGACACAACAGCCATGGTTGACCCTGGCCGATGAAGGCCTCAGAGGGATCAGAGTCACCTTGTGTACAGATGCCCCTGTCCCTCTGATACTGCATACAGAGTCTGATAATAGATGTACTTTGAATCTTTGGATCATTTTGTTGGAGATGATTCCAAGATTACACAGTACAAAAACAGCCCAACTCTCCCATGCTGACGTGATTCCTATCAACACTAATCCCACTGCCTGCATTTGGCACAGCAATGTGCTTGATTTTTCAAAGAGTTTGTAGGAAACTAAATGTCAGGTTCAGATCTCTTTATCACACATACCTTGAATGTATCGCATGTACAGTATATCCAGGAGCAGCCTGGAAGTCGTCCTCCTTCGGTGTGCGGCCATATCGACGACCCGGTTCCTTGCTGATGTCACCGACTGAAGTGTCATGGGAGATTGGGACATCAAGACAGTGGGCAGGGCAGTGTGCGCGGCTGTCGGCGGCCCCTACACTCAAGTGATCTCTCTCTCCCCCTCACCAGTGAGAAGAGCATGTCTGAGATGTCAAAGTGTTGGGGTGGACAGTAGTTTTTGACGCGCTCGAGATCATGGTCTCTAGGAGCTTTGCTATTGCTTGCATGGTGAGTGGTGGAGTCTGATCCTTTTGTTGGAGCAAATGGGGAGACGGGGGAGGGGGCTTTGAGGTTCTAACATTTTCTGTCATTCATTTTTTGAGGTTTTCTGTTTTGTAGATGTCTGCAAAGAGTAAGAATTTCAGGTCGTATACTGTATACATTCTCTGACATTAAATTGAACCATTGAATCAAAGAAACATACAGTAAAATATGACCCATTGTATATCGGGAGACTGCATCATCAAGCACCTCCGCACCATTCACCACAAGCCCAACTTTCTGCTGGCCAAATATTTTAATTCCAATTCCCATTCCTGTTCTGACAAGTTGGACCTTGGCCTCCTCTTTTGCCAAGATGAGCAGCACCCTATATTCCCAACCTGACGGCATGACTTTTGAACAAATTCCCCACCCTCTCCTCTATTCCCCATTCTGACCTTTCACTTTTTCTCACCTGCCTACTTCTTCCCCCAGTGCTCCTTCTTCCCTTTCTCCTATGGTCCACTCTCTTCTCCTTTCAGATTCCTTCTTCTCCGGCCCTTGACCTTTCCCACCCACCTGGCTTCACCCATTCCCTTCCAGCTTCTCCCCCTACCTTTTAATCCTGGCATCTTCCCCCTTCCTTTCCGGTCTTCAAGAAGGGTCTCAGTCTGAAACATCGACTGCTTATTCCTCTCTGTAGATGCTGCCTGACCTGCTGAGTTCCTCCAGCATTTTGTGTGTGTTGTAAAATGCTTGTGTTAACAACCGACACCTCAGGATGAGGGTGTGCTGGGGGCAGCCTGCAATGTGTCGTCACGCACTCCAGTACCATCATAGCACATCCCATAATGCTCAGCAAAGCAACACAGAACACTCAGATCATGGAACCATCTTTATCACTTCTTTTACATTTGTTTTCATCTTGGATGTGATTCTGGGACTGTTGGAGCCTGTGTTTTGCTGTTTGGAGATTGTTTGGGTGTTTCAGGGCTCTGCAGTCTCAAAGATTCTGGGAGGCAGAGGGAGTGTGAGCGAACCCCATGGCAAGAGGGAGTATAACATAGCAAAGATGAGTGGGAAGCCGGAGGATTGGAAAACTTATAAAGAGCAACAGAAGATAACTAAAAAGGCAATACGCGGAGAAAAAATGAGGTACGAAGGTAAGCTAGCCAAGAATATAAAGGAGGACAGTAAAAGCTTCTTTAGGTATGTGAAAGGGAAAAAAATAGTTAAGACCAAAATTGGGCCCTTGAAGACAGAAAGGGGTGAATTTTTTATGGGGAACAGGAAATGGCAGATGAGTTGAACAGGTACTTTAGATCTGTCTTCACTAGGGAAGACACAAACAATCTCCCAGATGTAATAGTGGCCAAAAGGACCTAGGGTAATGGATGAACTGAAGGAAATTTATATTAGGCAGGAAATGGTGTTGGATAGACTGTTGGGTCTGAAGGCTGATAAGTCCCCAGGACCTGATGGTCTGCATCCCAGGGTACTTAAGGAGGTGGCTTTAGAAATCGTGGGTGCATTGGTAATCATTTTCCAATGTTCTATAGATTCAGGATCAGTTCCTGTGGGTTGGAGGGTGGCTCATGTTGTCCCACTTTTCAAGAAAGGAGGGAGAGGGAAAACAGGGAATTATAGACCCTTCCTCCCCTTCTCGCAATTCCCCCATCTCCCCCGCATCTGCTCTCAAGATGAGGCATTTCATTCCAGGACGAGGGAGATGTCCTCCTTTTTTAAAGAAAGGGGCTTCCCTTCCTCCACCATCAACTCTTCTCTCAAACGCATCTCCCCCATTTCACACACATCTGCTCTCACTTCATCCTCCCACCACCCCACTAGGAATAGGGTTCCCCTGGTCCTCACCTACCACCCCACCAGCCTCCGGGTCCAACATATTATTCTCCGTAACTTCCGTCACCTCCAACGGGACCCCACCACTAAGCACATATTTCCCTTCCCCCCCTCTGCTTTCCGCAGGGATCGCTCCCTACACGACTCCCTTGTGCATTCATCCCCCCCATCCCTCCCCACTGATCTCTCTCCTGGCACTTATCCTTGTAAGCGGAACAAGTGCTACACATGCCCTTACACTTCCTCCCTCACCACCATTCAGGGCCCCAGACAGTCCTTCCAGGTGAGGCGACATTTCACCTGTGAGTCGGCTGGGGTGATATACTGTGTCCAGTGCTCCCGACGTGGCCTGCTATATATTGGCGAAACCCAACGCAGACTGGGAGATTGTTTCGCTGAACACCTACGCTCTGTCTGCCAGAGAAAGCAGGATCTCCCAGTGGCCACACATTTTAATTCCACATCACATTCCCATTCTGATATGTCTATCCACGGCCTCCTCTACTGTAAAGATGAAGCCACACTCAGGTTGGAGGAACAACACCTTATATTCCGTCTAGGTAGCCTCCAACCTGATGGCATGAACATTGATTTCTCAAACTTCCGCTAATGCCCCACCTCCCCCTTGTACCCCATCTGTTATCTATTTATATGCACACATTCTTTTTTCTCTCTCTCCTTTTTCTCCCTCTGTCCCTCTCACTATACCCCTTGCCCATCCTCTGGGTTGTTCCCCCCGTCCCCCTTTTCTTTCTCCCTGGGCCTCCTGTCCCATGATCCTCTCATATCCCCTTTGCCAATCACCTGTCCAGCTCTTGGCTCCATCCCTCCCCCTCCTGTCTTCTCCTATCATTTCGGATCTCCCCCTTCCCCTCCCACTTTCAAATCTCTTACTAACTCTTCCTTCAGTTAGTCCTGACGAAGGGTCTCGGCCCGAAACGTCAACTGTACCTCTTCCTAGAGATGCTGCCTGGCCTGCTGCGTTCACCAGCAACTTTGATGTGTGTTGCTTGAAATTCCAGCATCTGCAGATTTCCTCCTGTTTGCGCTTTTAAATTATAGACCAGTTAGCCTGACGTCAGTGGTGGGAAAGATGCTGGAGTCAATTATAAAAGATGAAATTACGACACATTTGGATGGCAGTAACAGGATAGGTACAAGTCAGCATGGATTTACAAAGGGGAAATCGTGCTTGACTAATCTTCTGGAATTTTTTGAGGATGTAACTATGAAAATGGACAAGGGAGAGCCAGTGGATGTAGTGTACCTGGATTTTCAGAATGCCTTTGATAAAGTCCCACATAAGAGATTAGTGGGCAAAATTAGGGCACATGGTATTGGGGACAGAGTACTGACATGGATTGAAAATTGGCTGGCTGACAGGAAACAAAGAGTAGCGATTAACGGGTCCCTTTCGGAATGGCAGGCGGTGACCAGTGGGGTACCATAGGGTTCAGTGCTGGGATTGCAGCTGTTTACAATATACATTAATGATTTAGATGAAGGGATTAAAAGTAACATTAGCAAATTTGCAGATGACACAAAGCTGGGTGGCAGTGTGAAATGTGAGGAGGATGTTATGAGAATGCAGGGTGACTTCGACAGGCTGGGATAGTGGGCGGATGCATGGCAGATGCAGTTTAATGTGGATAAATGTGAGGTTATCCACTTTGGCGGTAAGAACAGGAAGGCAGATTATTATCTAAATGGAGTCAAGTTAGGAAAAGGGGAAGTACAACAAGATCTAGGTGTTCTTATTCATCAGTCACTGAATGCAAGCATGCAGGTATAGCAGGCAGTGAAGAAAGCTAATGGCACGCTGGCCTTCATAACAAGGGGAATTGAGTATAAGAGCAAAGAGGTCCTTCTGCAGCTGTACAGAGCCCTGGTGAGACCACACCTGGAGTACTGTGTGCAGTTTTGGTCTCCAAATTTGAGGAAGGACATTCTTGCTATTGAGGGAGTGCAGCGTAGGTTCACAAGGTTAATTCCCGGGATGGCGGGACTGTCATATGTTGAAAGAGTGGAACGACTGGGCTTGTATACACTGGAATTTAGAAGGATGAGAGGGGATCTTATTGAAACATATAAGATTATTAAGGGATTGGACACGCTGGAGGCAGGAAGCATGTTCCCGCTGATGGGTGAGTCCAGAACCAGAGGCCACAGTTTAAGAATAAGGGGTAGGCCATTTAGAATGGAGTTGAGGAAAAACTTTTTCACACAAAGGGTTGTGGTTCTGTGGAATGCTCTGCCCCAGAAGGCAGTGGAGGCCAATTCTCTGGATGTTTTCAAGAAAGAGATGGATAGAGCTCTTAAAGATAGCGGAATCAAAGGTTATGGGGATATGGCAGGAACTGGATACTGATTGTGGATGATCAGCCATGATCACAGTGAATGGCAGAGCTGGCTCGAAGGGCCGAATGGCCTACTCCTGTAACTATTGTCTATTGTCTATTGAGAAGCCTGCAGGACGGTGCGTGAGCTGATGTTTTGATCACTCTGCTACGCTACCAGAGAGGGGAGACCCTGCCGCTGTGGAGAGTGCTGCCCAGGTTTATTCTGCGTCTATAAAATCTTTTTCAGTCTTTTGTTTTTATATTCTGTGTTTCTTCACCCTATTTTCTTTTGTGCTGGAGGAGGGATTTGGGGGTCGATGTACCTGATCCGTTTGGCTCGTTTTTTGGTGCGGAAGGAGGGATTTTGGGGTCAATATGCCTGATCCATTTTGCTTGTTTTTTTTTGTTGGGAGGTGAGATTTGAGGTTTGATGATTGTGCTGCCTTTCTTTTCTTTCTTGGTTTCATGGCTACCTGGAGAATTGAAGAATTTCAGAGTTGTGTACTTTGATAATTAAATGAGCCTTCGAACCAACCTCTCAAAGCTCAATCAATAAACCAAGTTTGGAATCAAATTACCTTGCCTGGTGTCTCAGGGCTGGGTGTGTCTGCACCCACCACCCATGACCACCCCCTTGTCCTGGCACTCCTTCTCTGCCACCTGCCACTCACCCCTCCCCTGGCGCTCCACCCTCGCCATTCCCAACATCCTTTGCTCACACCAGATTTACAAACTCGCTTTCTACTCTCATTGACAAACACAATCCTGAGCAAAGGTCTCAGCCACGCTAGCTGTATGTGCCTTAGACTTTTGCACAGGACTATACACTGCGACTAAAGTTGATCCTTGATCTTTTCACATTTATGATGAAATCATGGGTCGTATCTGTGGGTCTGGACACGTTGGTCACCACCGCTGCCGGCTGAATAGTCTCGCTTTACAAGGCGTCTCCGATAGATGAGGATGCAACGGCTCCCCACCCCACCCCCACCGTACTTCTCATCACCACCTCGCAAGCTGGCAAGGGTCAAGGATGCAATTCCCCACACCACAACGGCTGCCAACTTCCAAACTGGCAGGTTGAATCTTTGGTCATGGTGAAAGACTAACTGGGCAATGTGCAGGATTATGAAGCAGCTGCTCAAAACAGTTATGGGAATCAAATTAAACCTTGCTCCTTGAGTGAGCAGGGAGAATGCCTTCGTTCTTCCTTAGATCAGGGCCAGGCCGTCTGCAACATCCAGAGGGATCAGGGTTTAATGTTTGAACCCATTGTGGTGAATCTGTGGAATTCATTGCCTCAGGGGGCTGTGAGGCCAAGCCACTGGGTACATTTAAGGCAGAGGTTGACTAGCCAGGGCATGAAGGGATACAGGGAGAAGTCAGGAGATTGGGGCTGCGAGAGAAATGGATCACCATGATGAAATGGTGGAGCAGACTCGATGGGCCAAATCTGCTCCTTTATCTTATGATCTCGTTGTCTCAACATGGACATCTTTTGCAGTGCCATGTCCCATGGATCTAGTACAAGAGCCTTTGTATGCGGGCACGCCAGCCGAGACTGGCACAAAAAAATAAC
The DNA here is from genome assembly GCF_963921235.1 of Mobula hypostoma. NCBI lineage: Eukaryota > Metazoa > Chordata > Chondrichthyes > Myliobatiformes > Myliobatidae > Mobula > Mobula hypostoma. The sequence goes on from NC_086117.1 coordinate 56,775,658, forward strand.
TGTTAGTGTAACGTTATTACGACGTCAGTGACGTTGGTTCAGTTCCCACCACTGCCTGTAAGGAGTTTGTACATTCTCCCCGTGACCTGCTGGTTTCCTCCGAGTGCTCTGGTTTCCTCCCACAGTCCAAAACGTACCGGTTAGTGTGGTAATTGGTCACATGGGTGTGATTGGGCAGTGTGGGCTTGTTGGGCCGGGAGGGCCTGTTACTGTGCTGTATCTCTAAATAATTAAACAGACTATGGGCGAAACACTGCTCAAATGATACACAAGTTCACCCGCAAAGCTGAAGGCAGCACCTTTCCCCTCTGATGCCACAACTGCTGATGGAGTAACTGGGTTTCTCGTGTCATTTCAGAGATGGAGGTCCTCCATTGCTGCCCTAAACATCAGCAGCGTAACGGGAAGTGCGTAAGTAAGTCATGTCATTTGCAACCATTCTCCACGTGGCTCTTCTCTGCGGTGGCCATTCCAGCTCTCCATTCACAGGGTTTTAAACCAAAACACCGACTGCTTATTTTCCCTCTCACTACTGCTTCTCAACCCACTAAGTTCCTCCAGCAGATTGTGTGTTGCGACATACGCAACCTCAGGAGCCACGCGACCAGGTTCAGGAACAGTTAATACCCCTCAACCATCAGCCTCATGAAGGGTGCCTGCATCACAACCTGGTATGGAAACAGCCATGCCTTTGAGCGGAAAGTCCTACAAAAGGTAATGGATACGGCCCTGTACATCACGGGTAAAGCCCTCCCAACCATTGAGCACATCTACATGAAACACTGTCATCGGAAAGCAGCATCCATCATCAGAGATCCCACCACCCAGGCCATGCTCTTTTCTCTCTGTTGCCGTCAGGTAGAAGGTACAGGAGCCTCAGGACTCGCACCACCAGGTTCAAGAACAGTTACTACCCCTCAACCATCAGGCTCTTAAACAAAAGGGGATAACTACAATCACTTGCCCCATGATTGAGATGTTTCCCACAATCAATGGTCTCACTTTAAGGATTCTTTATCTCATCATTTATTGCTATTTACTTATACTTGCATTTGCACAGTTTTTTGTGTTCGAGACTCATGGCTCCAGCAAACCCCAACAACCCCGATTTAACCTTAACTTAATCACAGGACAATTTACAGTGACCAATTAACCTACCCAGTAGGTCTTTGGACCGTGGGAGGAAACCAGAGCACCTGGGGAAAACCCACACATTTCACAAGAAGGACGCACAGAGACTTCTTATAGAGGACGCTGGAATTGAACTCCGAACTCAAGAACGCCCCGAGCTATAAGAACACCATGCTAACTGCTTCGGTGCGGTGGTGCCCATTGCTCATTTCTATTTTTTTTGTATTTGCACAGTTTTTTGTCTTTCACACATTGGTTGTTTGTCCGTCTTATTGCCAGCCGTCTTTCATTGTTTCCATTGTGTTTAAGACCATAAGACCATAAGCTATAGGAGCAGAATTAGGCTATTTGGCCCGTCAAGTCTGCTCCACCATTTCATCATGGCAAATCCATATTTCCTAACAGCCCCAAATTCCTGCCTCTCCCAGTTTCCCTTCACACTCTGACTAATCAAGAATCTATCAACCTCTACCTTAAATATTCAAAAAGATTTTGCCTCCACAGGACCATGTGGCAACAAATTCCACTGATTCACCACTCTCTGGCAAAAGAAATTCCTCCTCAACTCCGTTCAAAAAGGACACTCCTCTATTCTGAGACTGTGTCCTCTGGTCCTCCACTATAGAAAACATCCTCTCCACATCCACTCTGTCAAGGCCTTTCACTATTCGATAGGTTTCAATTAGGTCACCTCTCATCCTTCTGAATTCCAGTGAATACAGGCCCAGAGCCGTTAAATGGTCTTCATATGACAAGCAGTTTAACCCTGGAATCATTTTTGTGAGCCTCCTTTGAAACCTCTCCAGTTTCATCACATCCTTTCTAAGATAAGGAGACCAAATCTGCTCACAATACCCCAAGTGAGGCCTCACCAGTGCTTTATAAAGTCTCAACATTAAATCCTTGCTTTTATATTCTAGCCCTCTTGAAATGAATGCTAACATCATATTTATTTTCCTCAACCCCGACTCAACCTGCAAATTAAACCTCTAGGGAATCCTGTACAAGCATTCCCAAATCCCTTTGTACCTCAGATTTTTGTATTTTCTCTCCAGTTAGAAAATAGTTAACTTTTTCATTTCTTCTACCAAAGTGCAAGACCACACACTGCCTAAAACTGTATTCCATCTGCCATTTCTTTGCCCATTATCCTAATCTGTTTAAGTCCTTCTGTAGCCTCTCTACTTCCTCAAAACTACCTTTCCCTCCATCAAACTTCTTATCATCCGCAAAGTTTGCTACAAAGCCATCAATCCCATCATCCAAATCATTGACTTAAAAAGAATTGGTCCCAACACGGACCCCTGTGGAACACAACTAGTCACTGGCAGCCAACCAGAAAAGGCTCCCTTTATTCCCACTCTTTGCTTCTTGCCAATCAGCCACTGCTTTTTCCATGCTAGAATCTTTCCTGTAATACCACGGGCTCGTGGCTTGTTAACAGCCTCATGTATGGTACCTTGTCAAAGGCCTTCTGAAAATTCAAGTACACAACATCTACCAATTCTCCTTTGTCTATCCAGCTTGTTATTTCTTCAAAGAATTCTAGTAGATTTGTCAGGCAAGATGTTCTCTTGAGGAAACCATGCTGACTAATCGACTCCAACATCTTCCCAACCACTGAAGCCAGACTAACTGGCCTATAATTTGCTTTCTTCTGTCACTCTCCTTTCTTGAAGAGTGGAATGATATTTGCAATTTTCCAGTCCTCCAGAACCATTCCAGAATCTAGTGATTCTTGAAAGATCATTACTAATGGCTCCACAATCTCTTCAGCCTCTTCTTTCAGAACTTTGTGGCATACACCATCTGGTCCAGGTGACTTATCTACCTTCAGAACTTCCAGTTTCCCAAGAACCTTCTCTCTGGTAATGGTAAATTCACACACTTTTTGACCCCTGACACCTGGAACTTCCAGCATACTGCTACTGTCTTCCACAGTGAAGACTGATGCAAAATACTTATTCAGTTCATCTGCCATTTCCTTGTCCCTCACTGCTACCTCTTCAGCATCGTTTTCCAATGGCCCAACATCCACTGTCACCTCTCTTTTAAACTTTACATATCTGAAGAAACTTTGGGTATCCTCTTTAATATTATAGGCTACGTTACTTTCATATTCCATCTTTACCTTCTTAATGACTTCATAGTTGCCTTCTGTTGGTATTTAAAAGCTTCTCAATCCTCTAACTTCTCAGTAATTTTTGCTCTATTATATGCTCTCTCTTTTATGTTGACTTTGACTTCTCTTGCTGCCACGGTTATGTCATCTTTCCTTTAGAATATTACTTCCTCTTTGGGATGTATATATCCTGTGCCTTCCAAATTGCTTCCAGAAATTCCAGACATTGCAGCTCTGCCATCGTCCCTGCCAGTGTTCTTTTCCAATTAATTCTGGCCAACTTCTCTCTCACATCTCTGTAATTCCCTTTACTCCACTGTAATACTGATATATCTGACTTTAGTTTCTCCTCAAATTTCAGGGTAAATTTGATCATATTATGATCACTTTCCCCTAAGGGTTCTTTTACCTTAAGCTCTCTATCACTTCTGGTTCATTGCACAGCACACAATCCAGAAAAGCTGATCCCCTCATGGGTTCAACCATGAGCTGCTCTAAAAAGCCATCCCATAGGCATTCTCGAAATTCCCCCTCTTAGAATCCTGCACCAGCCTGATTTTCCCAATTTACCTGCATATTGAAATCCCCCATGACTATTGTAACATTGCCCATTTGGCAAGTATTTTCTATTTCCTATTGTAATTTGTAGACCACATCCTTATGACTGGGGGTCTGTAGATAACTCCCGTCTGGGTCTTTATACCCTTGAAGTTCCTTAACTCTATCCACGACGATTCAACACCTTTCGACCCTATGTCACCTCTTTCTAACGTTTTAATTTCATTTTTTACCAACATAGCAACGCCACTCTCTTTACCTTGCTGCCTATCCTTTCAATACAATGTGTATCCTTAGACACTAAACTCAGCTATAATCTTCTTTCAGCCATAATTCAGTGATGCCTACAACATCATACCTGCCAATCTGTAACTGTGCTACAACTTCATTGACCTTATTCTATATATTGCACACATTCGGATATAACACCTTCAGTCCTGTATTCACTCTTTTCAATTTTATCCGCCTTTTACATTACAATTCATCCTGTTGACTGCAATTTTGCCCTATCAGCCTCTCCTTACTCAGAGTCTCACTACACATTGCCTCTGTTTATTAAACCTTATCTTCAGCACTACAGTTCCATCCCCCTACCCAATTAGTTTAAACCCACCCCAACAACTCTAGCCAACCTGCCTGCAAGGATATTGGAGCCATCTACACCCCGCACCCCCCCCCCCCACTGTTCTGGTGTAACCAGTCCCTTTTGTACAGGTCATACCTTCCCCAGAAGAGTTCCCAATGATCCATAAATCTGAACCCCTGCCCCCTGCACCAGTTCCTCAGCCAGACACTCACCTGCCAAATCATCCTATTCTTACCATCACTGGCACGTGGCACAGGCAGCAATCCAGAGATTACTACCCTGGAAGTCCTGTTTCTCAGCTTTCTACCTAGCCCCCTAAAATCTCCCTTCAGGACCTCCTTACCTTGTCTACCCATGTCACTGGTGCCAATGTGTACCAAGACATCAGGCTGCTCACCCTCGCCCTTGAGAATGCCATGGACCTGATCCAAGACATCCCTGATCCTGGCACCAGGGAGGCAACGTACATCATTCCTCTGACTATGCAATCTCCTACCAAAACTGCAGTCCTCGTCACCACTCTGTTCTTCTGAGCCACAGCACCAGACTCGGTGCCAGAGACCCCGTCACTGTGGCTCCCCCCACCCCCCGTTAGGTCATTGCCCCTCAATAGTATCTAAGTTGTATACCTGTTATTGAGGGGAAGGGCTACAGGTAAACTCTGCACTGGCTGTGCATTCCCCCCCCCTTCTTCTGATAGACCCCAGTTACCTGCCTCCAGCAACCTAGAGACGGCTACCTCCCTGTAGCTCCTGTCTATCACCTCCTCATTCTCCCGTAGAGTCAAAGGTCATCGAGCTACAGCTCTGGTTCCTCAATACGTTCTCTCTGGAGTTGCAGCTCAGTGCACCTGGAGCAAATGTGTTTATCCGGGCGACTGGAGGTCTCGTCAACCTCCCTCATCCCACACACAGAACACTGCCGCTGGGGCCATTCTTACTATTCTACTGCGCCCTCACAGATGAGGAATGAGCAAATAAGGACAGAGAGAGAGAGAGAGAGAGAGAGAGAGTAATTTACACGACAATTTACCTCACCCAGCCTGATCTCGCCTGAGCCTGATGAGCCAAAGCCACTCTAAAGACTGGCACGCTCCAAAACAACGGCCGCTCGCTTGCCCCTGCGTTACTTGTATTCCCCCTTTCCCCTGATGAATCCATCTTCCTGATCGGTCACTCCTCAAATCAGAAAAACGGCCACAAAAGTACTTTTGAAATCACCCTGATTAAAAAGTAGCTCTTTTCACTCACCCCTGGTGTGTATTGTCCAACTTTCTTTGTATTTACTGTGAATGCCTGCAAGAAAACAAATCTCAGGGCTGTATATGGTGACATACTGAGCAAATACAGTGCCATACATAAAATTACTACAGTACTGTGCAAATGTCTTAGGCCCCTTAGCAAGATGTGTGTGTGTGTGTGTGTGTGTAAGAGATTTGCACAGTCCCATATGTACTTTGATAACAAATTTAATTTGACTTTGCAAAAAATGCTGGAGGAACTCAGCAGATCAGGAAAAAGGCAACACCTTCGTCAGGGTCTCAGCCTGAAACGTCGACTGTACCTCTTCCTATAGATGCTGCCTGGCCTGCTGCGTTCACCAGCATTTTGTGTGTGTTGCTCTGGATCTCATCCTGCAGAATCTCTTGTGTTTAAAATGAAATGTTGCTGGAGGTTTCCGTCTCTGCCGTCTCTTGTGTCTCCGTGTGGGTCACTAGCCCGAGGCAAGATGAATTATTTTGACTCCTTGTGTTTTTAGATAATTAATCTCCAGAAAAGCCTGTGGTCTTTAGGAGCTTTGAGAAGCTGAAGCGGTAAAGCCAATTAATTGAATAGTGGTGTAGATAACGAGAGGCTTTGGTCAGATCCTTTGATCCCTGTATTTCTTAGAAGTTTACACTTCCCCAGAGTGGGTTGATCCAGTCTGGCTCTCTTGTCAGCTCACCAAATCAGAAAGACTCAAATTAGAAACCAATTTGTGGAGAGATTATAACGAGGCTGTGATTACAATTACTTCTGGCTCATTTTACAGGCAATTTGCACCGAAATTGTATTCGAATTAGGACGCCACGATATTTCGTTAACGATACGGCAGTGCAAATTCACTTCGGTTGCCTTGGGAACCAGAGCCAAATGTGTCTTTGTTAAATTCCAGAACATCACTGTTGATGGAAATCTGATGAATTGAGTGATTTTAAGGACAGATCCCTCTGGTCTGAAGACTATTAACGTAATATTACACAGCTTTGATAAAGCAACTACAGAAGAGAGAAAGAGATTTGATCAGATTCCGTTATTTGTTACATGAACAGTACTGTGCAAAAGTCTTTGGCACATAGACTGTATATAGCTCGGCAACCTAAGACGTTTGCACAAAGTCTAAGGCATATTTATCAAAGTATGTAAGCAGTATACAACCCTGAAATTCATCTTCCCCACAGACAGTGACACATCAGTCCTGTATTTGTCAACGTGGAGCGGAGAGCGAGTTTGTAAATCTGGCGGGAGTAAAGCACGTTGTGAATGGTGAGGGTGGAGCACATTGTGAGGGGTGTGGGACAGGTGGCAGAGAAGGGGTGCCGGGGAGGGGTGTGGGACAGGTGGCAGAGAAGGGGTGCCGGGGAGGTGTGTGGGGCAGGTGGCAGAGAAGGGGTGCCGGGGAGGGGTGTGGGGCAGGTGGCAGAGAAGGGGTGCCAGGGGAAGGGTGTGGGGCAGGTGGCAGAGAAGGGGTGCCGGGGAGGGGTGTGGGACAGGTGGCAGAGAAGGGGTGCCAGGGGAAGGGTGTGGGGCAGGTGGCAGAGAAGGGGTGCCGGGGAGGTGTGTGGGGCAGGTGGCAGAGAAGGGGTGCCAGGGGAGGGGTGTGGGACAGGTGGCAGAGAAGGGGTGCCAGGGGAGGGGTATGGGGCAGGTGGCAGAGAAGGGGTGCTGGGGAGGGGTGTGGGACAGGTGGCAGAGAAGGGGTGCCAGGGGAGGGGTATGGGGCAGGTGGCAGAGAAGGGGTGCCGGGGAGGTGTGTGGGGCAGGTGGCAGAGAAGGGGTGCCAGGGGAGGGGTGTGGGACAGATGGCAGAGAAGGGGTGCTAGGGAGGTGTGTGGGACAGGTGGCAGAGAAAGAGTGCCGGGGAGGGGGGTCTGCAGACAGCAGGTGCGCATGTATCACATGGTACCGTAATGACAAGTTTCCAGCAGCAGTAAAGGCCCACCTCTCTGTCAGTAGGCTTTCTCTCTGTTTTCGCTACTGACAGTCATGCAAATCCCTGGTGGAGACTCAGGAATACCGTCGCATTCAGATGTAGAAGGATTCTTCATTGTTGTTTCCATAATAGTTTTGTTTTACCAGTCAGGGTTGTTAGCCCTGAGCTGAACCCCTGAACCTGGAGGACCGGTGGACCACTCTTAGTCTGGCCTCTACCCTTTAACCAGTTTGGCATGGGTGATCCTACCAAGAGCCAAAGTGTAAAACCCTGACTCCAGCCAACATAGCTCTCTGGGTCAATGAGGCATGCAAGTTTCCAAACTACAACACGGTTATGGAGGGTGGTGACATATGCAATTCACAAGTTTATATATATATAACTCATAATGAATTATTTAAGCAAATAAAGAACGTGTAACATATTTGCAAGATTACTCAAATTTTGCTGAAATATTAAATGCACAACATGATGGAATAGTAGAGTAGACTCGATGGGCCGAATGGATAATTCTGCTCTGATGGTTTATGGTCTTTAACCCTTTATTCTACATTCTGTTATTGTTTTCCCTCGGGTGGTTAAGAAAGCTGAAGGAATGCTTGCTTTTATTAGTCGAGGCATTAAGTTCAAAAATCATGAGGTTATGTTGAGATGTTTGAGGGGTAATAACTGTTCCTGAACTTGGCGGTGTGAGTCCTGAAGCTCCTGTACCTCCTCCTTGATGGTAGTAGCCTTTTGTGTACAAATCGCACCCCTACTTCAACTCTATCCATCTTAGGAGGGATAAGGCTTATCATAAGAAGAGCGTTTGATGGCTCTGGGACAGTACTCACTGGATTTTGGAAGAATGACGAGAGTATCTCATTGAAATGCCTCGAGACAGTGTATGTGGTGAGGATGTTTCCTGTTGTAGGGGAGACTCGCAGCAGAGGACACAGCCTCAGAATAGAGGGGCATCCATTTGGAACAGAGATGAGGAGGAATTTCTTTAGCCAGAGGGTGGTGAATCTGCAGAATTTGTTGCTACAAGTGGCTGTGGAGGACAAGTCATTGGGTATATTTAAGGTAGAGGCTGATAGGTTCTTAATTAGTTAATGGGCATAAAGCGATTTGGGGAGAAGGCAGGAGATTGGGGCTGAGGGGGAAAATGGATCAGACATGATGAAATGGCGGAGCAGACTCGATGGGCCAAATTCTGCTGGTATATCTTATGGTCCTACCGTTTTATTTGATGTTGCCTGTTTCTTTCCCTGCATGGATACTGCCTGACCAGCTGAGTTTCTCCGCCATTTTGTGTGAGTTGCTCTCAGTTTTTAATTAAACCTTTCACCCATCTCACACGCCGCTAAGAAGAACGATGGCTGCATGTCATCAGGTCCCACGCTTTGACTGCGCTGGCTGTGAATTCACTTGGCATGCTGTGAAAGGTATCACATGAATGCAGTTTCTTTTTTTAAACACTGCTAAAAATATTGCACAAGACTTGGAGGTTATGTTGGGGGAGCATTTGTAAACACACCACATTATTCTATCTCCAACAGCAGCCTGATTCCTTTGAGAGGAACACAGGCAAAATTCCAGTCAGTTACACTTGTTAAACAATAGAAAATCTGATCATTCCAGGCAATGCTACAAACTGCATCTCTTCTTTATCTCACTATTTTGCTCCCTTTTTGCACTCCGATGGTTGTCCATCGTGTCCGATGATGACAGGAAGCCTGTGTCGGAGAGTTTTTAAAGTGGAAAAGTCTTTACACTGGGGCAGTTCCACTCTCTTGACCTCCGAAGTCCGGGTTCAGTGGTATGAACAAGCTTCACAAACTGGGGTCTTCCTTGGTTGCAGTGGATGACCGTGACATCTTCGGTGCCTCGTCATGCCCCACACTCTCCATGGAGCACTGCAGTACTGCCTTCCTGGCTGTTGGATCTCACCGTAGATCTCACTGCGGACTTCACACGCTGGAACAGACACGTCCCTATCTCACTGTTTACCCTCACCTGTCGAAGCGGTGTGGCCCAGGGAGTGCACTATACACATACACACGTACATACACACACACGCACACACACACACACACACACACACATGCACACACACACACACACACACACACACACACACATACACACACACTCACACAGACACACACACACACATACACACATATACACACACACACGTACATACACACACACACGCACACACACACGTACATACACACAGACACACACACATACATACACACACACACACATACACACACACACGCACACACACACACGCACGCACACACATACACACACACACACTCACACGCACACACACACAACCCACCCACACACACACACAAAGCACACACAACACAGAGACACACACACTCACACACACACACACACACACACACACAACAGACACACACAACACACAGACACAAAACATACACAACACACACACACAACATGCACACTTAGTGGCCACTTTATTAGGTACACCTGTATTTAATTTCATTTATGCACTATAGTTTGCTATTTATGTGTGATTCATCTGTAGATTTTATCCTTACCTTTATATGTTGTCATGTGTTATGTGTTCTACTGTGCTTTACATCCTGGTTCAGAGAAACATCTCGTTTCTATATACATTATATGGTGATATACATTATTTACATGTATATAGTTAAATAACAATAAAATTGACTTGACACCTGCTTGTTAATTCAAATGTCTAATCAGCCAATCAAATGGCAGCAACTGAAAACATAGAAGGCTGTGGACGTGGTCAAGAGGTTCAGTTGTTGTTCAGAGCAAACATGAGAATGGGGAAGAAATTTAATCAAAGTGACTTTGGCCATGGAATGAAATTTCCTAATGCTAACTGGTGCATCTTTGGACTGTGGGAGGAACCCAGAGCACCCAGAGGAAACCCACGCCATCACAGGGAGAACGTACACACTCCTTACAGGCAGTGGCAGGATTTGAACCCGGATCAGTGGCGCTACAAATCGTTACGCTAGCTGCTAGACTACTGTTCCACCCTCAGCACATAGCATGGATACGCTGAAATGGTGAAAGGTGCTATGTAAATGCAGGACATTTCCTTCTGACAAGAAGGCAGGGAGGGGGTGGGGTGGGGCTTGATTTGGGGGATCGCTAATCCAGCACAGACTTGGCCCAAGAGGTGGGAAGGACCGTGCCCAGGGTGTGAATTGAAAGATCTGGACAGAGTGGACATGAATAGGATGTTTCCTGTGGTAGAGAAGTCTAGGACCAGAGGACATAGCCTCAGAATAGAGAGATGTCCCTTTAGAATAGATATGACGTGGAATTTCTTTAACCAGAGGGTGGTGAATCTGTGGAATTCATTACTACAGATGACTGTGGAGGCCAAGTTATTACGTATACTGTATTTAAAGTGGAGAGTGACAGGTTCTTAAATAGTAAGGGCATCAAAGGTTACAGGTAGAAGGCAGGAGAATGGGGTTGAGAGGGATAATAAATCAGCTGTGATGGAGTGGCAGCACAGTCTCGATGGGCCGAATGGCCTAAGTTTGTTGCTCTGTCAATGGATGGGCGTGAGTTATCTCTTTTTGTTCAAGTAACTGTTCTTGAACCTGGTGATGCGAGTCCTGAATCTCTTGTACTTTCTACCTGATTACAGCAGCAAGAAGAGAGCATGGCCCGGGTGGTGGGGATCTCTGATGATGGACAATAAATTGGCCATGATGGAAAGGCAGAACAGACTCGATGGGCCGAATGGCCTAACTCTACTCCTATGCCTTATGATAATCAGATCACCTGGTGAAGGATGTAAAGTTTGCAGGATTTCTTCCACATGGGACAAGTCTTGGAGGAGATCTGATCTTCTGTGAGTGAGACTGATGTCTTACCCCTACATTACTGATTAAACACACACACTTGTGGACATACATTAACTAGCTTATTGCCTAGGCCCAGTGCCTGCACAAAGCCCAAGCTAGCCTCCAGAGTATCCCGGCCATCTTCCAGGAGCGATGCCTCAAAAAGGCAGCATCCATCACTGAGGACCCCATCACTCTTCTCACGCCCTCTTCTCATTGCTGCCATCAGGGAGGAGGTACAGGAGCCTGAAGACACACACTCAGTGATTCAGGAACAGCTTCTTCCCCTCTGCCATCAGATTTCTGAATAGACATTGAACCCATGAATACTACCTCACTACTTCTTTTTTGCTCCACTCATTTAACTATTTAATAATTATATACGATCTGTAATTCACAGTTCCTTTCTATTTTATTATTCATTGCATTGTACTGCTGCCGCAAAGTTAACAAATTTCACGACATTTCCCGGTGATATTAAACATGATTCTGACTCTGAATCAGAATCAGATTTGTTACCACTGACTTCAATGACGGAATGGCAGAGCAGACTCAATGGGCTGAATGGCCCGATTCTAATCATATGTCATGTTCATGGAATGGGCAAGAGCTGCCGCTGGACTGGACCTCACTCACATTGTGATCATCTGGGGCTCGTCTCCCTCTGGCCACGAGGGAGGCATCTGCAGGCCTTTTCACAGTTGCTCTCACAACACAAATTAAATCTCCGATGAAACCCGTAAACACTGGCACAGCTTTACTTGGCAATATTAAACAGTGTTCATTTGCAACCCAGCACTGCAGGAGGGAGGCTGATTGATGCCACATGCTTTGAAGTCCTTCCAAGGATATCTGGTTCCGGTAAACTCAAACTTACTCCGCAGCCTGGATTTGTGTCTGTGTGCACACACACAAAATGCCAGAGGAACTCAGCAGGTCAGGCAGCGTCTACGAGGAGGAATAAACAGTTGAAGCTTCAGGCTGAGATTCTTCTTCAAGACTGAAAAGGAAGGGTGAAGATGCCGGAATAAAAGGGTAGGGGAGGGGAAAGAGGCTAACTGGAAGGTGATGGGTGAAGCAGGTGGGTGGGCTAGAGAAGAAAGAATCTGATAGGAGAGACGAGTGGACCATAGGAGACAGGAAGGAGTAGGGGACCCAGGGGGAAGTAATAGGCAGGTGAGAAGAGTTAAAAGGTCAGAGTGGGGAATCGAGGAAGGGGAGTGAAATTTCTCCCTCTTTCTCCTGTGATCCACTCTCCTAGATTCACCTTTCACAATTTCTACAAGATTCAAGATTGTTTAATGTCATTTCCTCTACACAGGTATAAAGTAGAATAAAATATTTGTTACTCCAGAACCGACGCAGCAGGAAAAAGACAACAATAAGGTGTGAGGCCTCCGACAGTCAGAGTTGACCAGGGATATTGTGTCCTAGATGTCTAGACACGCAAGCTAGGGCAGTACGATACGGAGAGCAGGCTCTTTCCCATGGAGCAAACTCCGCCACTCCATGCATCTGATGAACCCAAAGGAAGGGCAGAGACTGATGCAGTTTGGCACCAACGCACCACAGGAGTTGCCAGTGGGCAGAGGACTCAGTGTAGGACAACAGCTCTGGATTTTTCCTTGGGATTTACTCCTTGGGTTAGTGGGTGGAGGTGTTGTTCACCCTTACTGCTTGGGGAAAGTAACTGTTTTTGAGTCTGGTGGTCCTGGTGTGGATGGTATGCAGCCTCCTCCCTGATGGGAGTGGGACAAACAGTCCATGAGCAGGGTGGGTGGGATCCTTCATGACGTTACTGGCCCTTTTCCGGTATGTTCTGTATGTACAACTGCGCAGGCACGTGAACGTCAGCGAGTTAGACCGGTGGGAAGAATTTAAAAGGGGTGTAATTTTTCTTCAGTGGTTTGATCGAGGTACAACTGAGCAGGCACGTGGACGTCAGCGAGTTAGACTGGCGGGAAGAATTTAAAAAGAATTTGACAGCTTTATAGGGCAGGTGCTGAATTAGAGGGAGTCAGAGTAGGAGGGGTTTGGCTCAACGGGGCTACGGCAATAAAGGGTTGAGGAGAGGTAAGTTACTTGTGAAGAATAGGAATAGGAAGTACATCAGTGAGGCAGGTGTTCTGTACTGGGTGTCGGATGTGGGATGTCCGGGAGACTCCCAGCCTCCCGGACGGCCACATCTGCGTCAGGTGCGTCGAGCTGCAGCTCCTTAGGGACCGGGTTAGAGGCTGGAGATGCAGCTCGATGACCTTCGTCTGGTCAGGGACAGTGAGGAGGTGATAGATAGAAGCTATAGACAAGTAGTCACACCAGGGCCTTGGGAGACAGATACGTGGGTAACAGTCAGGAGAGGGAAGGGCAAGAGTCCAGATACTAGAGAGTACCCTGTGGCTCTCCCCCTTAACAATAAGTACTCCTGTTTGAGTACTTTTGGGGGGGTGGGAATGGCCTACCTGGGGGAATCAACAGTGGCCTTGCCTCTGGTACAGAGTCTGACCTTGTGGCTCAGAAGGGTAGGGAAAGGAAGAGGATGGCAGCATTGATAGGGGACTTTATAGTTAGGGGGTCAGACAGGTGATTCTGTGGACGCAGGAAAGAAACATCATTAGTAGTTTGCCTCTCAGGTGCTAGGGTCCAGGGTGTTTCTGATTGCATCCAGGATATCCTGAAGTGGGAAGGTGAACAGCCAGAGGTCATGGATTATATTGGTACCAACGATATAGGTAGGAAAAAGGAGGAGGTCCTGAAAACATACTACAGGGAGTTAGGAAGGAAGTTGAGACGCAGGACCTCAAAGGTAGTAATCTCAAGATTACTGCCTGTGCCATGCGACAGTGAGTATAGGAATAGAATGAGGTGGGGGATAAATGTGTGGCTGAGGGATTGGAGCAGGGGGCAGGGATTCAGATTTCTGGATCATTGGGACCTCTTTTGGGGCAGGAGTGACCTATACAAAAAGAGTGGGTTGCACTTGAATCCGAGGGGGACCAATATCCTGGCGGGGAAATTTGCAAAGGCTATTGGGGAGAGTTTAAACTAGAATTGCTGGGGGGTGGGAACTGAACTGAAGAGATGGAAGAAGAGGTGGTTGGTTCACAAATAGAGAAAGCTTGTAGACAGAGTGAGAGGGAGGATAGGCAGGTGATAGAGAAGGAATACACTCAGACTGATGGTTTGAGATGTGTCTATTTTAATGCGAGGAGTATCATGAACAAAGCAGGTGAGCTTACCGTGTGGATCAGTACTTGGAGCTATGATGTTGTGGCCATTACAGAGACTTGGGTGGCTCAGGGGCAGGAACGGTTACTTAGAGTGCCGGGCTTCAGATCTTTCAGAAAGGACAGGAAGGGAGACAAAAGAGGTGGGGCGTGGCGATGCTGATCAGAGATAGTGTCACAGCTTCAGAAAAGGAGGAAGTCATGGAGGGATTGTCTACTGAGTCTCTGTGGGTGGAAGTTAGGAACAGGAAGGGGTCAATAACTCTACTGAATGTTTTTTATAGACCACCCAATAGTAACAGGGACATTGACGAGCAGATGGGGAGACAGATTCTGGAATGGTGCAATAATAACAGTGTTGTCATGATGGGAGATTTTAATTTCCTGAATATTGATTGGCATCTCCCTAGAGTGAGGGGTTTAGATGGGGTGGAGTTTGTTAGGTGTGTTCAGGAAGGTTTCTTGACGCAGTATGTAGATAAGCCTACAAGAGGAGAGGCTGTACTTGATCTGGTATTGGGAAATGAACCTGGTCAGGTGACAGGTCTCTCAGTGGGAGAGCATTTTGGAGACAGTGATCACAATTCTACCTCCTTTACCATAGCATTGGAGAGGGATAGGAACAGACAAGATAGGAAAGCATTTAATTGGAGTAAGAGGAAATATGAAGCTATCAGGCAGGAATTTGGAAGCATAAATTGGGAACAGGTGTTCTCAGGGAAATGTACAGCAGAAATGTGGCAAATGTTCAGAGGATATTTCTGTGGCATTCTGCATAGGTACATTCCAATGAGACAGGGAAAGGATGGTAGTGTACAGGAACCATGGTGTACAAAGGCTGTTGAAAATCTAGTTAAGAAGAAAAGAAAAGCTTACAAAAGGTTCAAAAAACTAAGTAATGATACAGATCTGGAAGATTATAAGGCTAGCAGGAAGAAGCTTAAGAATGAAATTAGGAGAGCCAGAAGGGGCTATGAGAAGGCAAGCAGGACTAAGGAGAACCCCAAGGCATTCTACAAGTACGTGAAGAGCAAGAGGATAAGATGTGAGAGAATAGGACCAATCAAGTGTGACAGTGGAAAAGTGTGTATGGAACCGCAGGAGATAGCAGAGATACTTCATGAACACTTTGCTTCAGTATTGACAATGGAAAAGGATCTTGGCGATTGTAGGGGTGATTGTAGCAGATTGAAAAGTTTGAGCATATAGATATTAAGAAAGAGGATGTGCTGGGGCTTTTAGAAAGCATTAAACTGGATAAGTCACTGGGACTGGACCAGATATACCCCAGGCTACTGTGGGAGGTGTGGGAGGAAGGAGATTGCTGAGCCTCTGGCGATGATCTTTGCATCATCAGTGGGGACGGGAGAGGTTCCGGAGGATTGGAGGGTTGCAGATGTTGTTCCGTTATTCAAGAAAGGGAGTAGAGATAGCTCAGGAAATTATAGACCAGTGAGTCTTACTTTAGTGGTTGGTAAGTTGATAGAGAAGATCCTGAGAGGCAGCATTTATGAACATTTGGAGAGGCATAATATGATTAAGAATAGTCAGCATGGCTTGTCAAAGGCAGGTCATGCCTGACGAGCCTGATTGAATTGTTTGAGGATGTGACTGAACACATTGATGAAGGTAGAGCAGTAGATGTAGTGTATATGGATTTCAGCAAGGCATTTGATAAGGTACCCCATGCAAGGCTTATTGAGAAAGTAAGGAGGCATGGGATCTGAGGGGACATTGCTTTGTGGATCTAGAACTGGCTTGCTCACAGAAGGCAAAGAGTGGTTGTGGATGGGTCATATTCTGCATGGAAGTCGGAGACCAGTGGTGTGCCTCAGGGATCTGTTCTGGGACCCCTTCTCTCATGATTTTTATGAATGACCTAGATGAGGAAGTGGAGGGATGGGTTAGTAAATTTGCTGATGGCACAAAGGTTGGGGGTGTTGTGGACAGTGTGGAGGCTGTCAGAGGTTACAGTGGGACATTGATGGGATGCAAAACTTGGCTAAGAAGTGGCAGATGAAGTTCAACCCAGATAAGTGTGAGGTGATTCATTTTGGTAGGTCAAATATGATGGTAGAATATAGTATTAACGGTAAGACTCTTGGCAGTGTAGAGGATCAGAGGGATCTTGGGGTCCGAGTCCATGGGACACTCAAAGCTACTGCGCAGGTTGACTGTGTGATTAAGAAGGCATACAGTGCATTGGCCTTCATCAACCATGGGATTGAGTTTAGGAACTAAGAGGTAATGTTGCAGCTATATAGGATCCTGGTCAGATCCCACTTGGAGTACTGTGCTCAGTTCTGGTTGCCTCACTACAGGAAGGATGTGGAAACCATAGAAAGGGTGCAGAGGAGATTTACAAGGATGTTGCCTGGATTGGGGAGCATGCCTTATGAGAATAGGTTGAGTGAACTCGGCCTTTTTTCCTTGAAGCGATGGACGATGAGAGGTGACCTGATAGAGGTGTATAAGATGATGAGAGGCATTGATCGTGTGGATAATCAGAGGCTTTTTCCCAAGGCTGGAATCGGAGAAAGGGAAGAAAGGAACCAGGGAGAAGTGGTAGCCAGGTGAAGAGAAGAGAAGGGGGATTGGGGAACCAGAACGGGGAATGGGAAAAGAGAGAACAGAAGGGGGAAGTAATTACCAGAACAAAGACATTCACATCCCTATCAAAACACCTTTCGTTGTTTTGCTTTGTCCTACCTCAAAGCATTGTGTAATGAATGATTTGTATGAACAGTATGCAAGACAGGCTTTTCACTATATCTCATTAGCCTTGTTCATTCACCCTCATCACTAATCTCCCTCCCAGTACTTAGCCCTGCACGTGAGCAAATTGCTACATCTGCCCATTCACCTCCTCCCTCACCTCCATTCAGGGCCACACCTGTCCATTCACCTCCTCCCTCCCCTCCATTCAGAGCCACACCTGTCCATTCACCTCCTCCCTCACCTCCGTTCAGGGCCACACCTGTCCATTCACCTCCTCCCTCACCTCCGTTCAGGGCCACACCTACCCATTCACCTCCTCCCTCCCCTCCATTCAGAGCCACACCTGTCCATTCATCTCCTCCCTCACCCCCATTCAGGGCCACACCTGTCCATTCACCTCCTCCCTCACCTCCGTTCAGGGCCACACCTGTCCATTCACCTCCTCCCTCACCTCCATTCAGGGCCACACACGTCCATTCACCTCCTCCCTCACCTCCGTTCAGGGCCACACCTGCCCATTCACTTCCTCCCTCCCCTCCATTCAGAGCCACACCTGTCCATTCACCTCCTCCCTCCCCTCCATTCAGAGCCACACCTGTCCATTCACCTCCTCCTTCCCCTCCATTCAGAGCCACACCTGTCCATTCACCTCCTCCCTCCCCTCCGTTCAGGGCCACACCTGTCCATTCACCTCCTCCTTCACCTCCATTCAGGGCCACACCTGTCCATTCACCTCCTCCCTCACCTCCATTCAGGGCCACACCTCCCCATTCACCTCCTCCCTCCCCTCCATTCAGGGCCACACCTGTCCATTCACCTCCTCCCTCACCTCCATTCAGGGCCACACCTGTCCATTCACCTCCTCCCTCACCTCCATTCAGGGCCACACCTGTCCATTCACCTCCTCCCTCACCTCTATTCAGGGCCACACCTGTCCATTCACTTCCTCCCCCACCTCCATTCAGGACCACACCTGCCCATTCACCTCCTCCCTCACCTCCATTCAGAGCCACACCTGTCCATTCACCTCCTCCCTCACCTCCGTTCAGGGCCACACCTGCCCATTCACCTCCTCCCTCACCTCCATTCAGAGCCACACCGGTCCATTCACCTCCTCCCTCACCTCCGTTCAGGGCCACACCTGTCCATTCACCTCCTCCCTCACCTCCATTCAGGGCCACACCTGTCCATTCACCTCCTCCCTCACCTCCATTCAGGGCCACACCTGTCCATTCACCTCCTCCCTCACCTCTATTCAGGGCCACACCTGTCCATTCACCTCCTCCCCCACCTCCATTCAGGACCACACCTGTCCATTCACCTCTGTATCTGTTTCTCACGGTAGAAATGTCTAATACCAGAGGGCATGCATTGAAGGTGAGAGGGTAGATTCAAGGGGATGTGAGGGGTTAAGTTTTTTTACTCGGAGAGTGGTGGATGTCTGGAATGCACTGCCTGCTATGGTGGTGGAGGCAAATACATTAGAGACGTTTAAGTGATGTTTGGACAGGTACTTGAATGAGGGAGATGGAGGGACTTGGCCGGACGGATTCGTGTTTGGATGATTTTGATTAACTTTTTAGTTGGTTTGGCACAACACTGTAGGCAGAATAGCCTGTTCCTGTGCTGTACTCTTCTATGTTTTAATAACAAGACAATTAACCAATTTGTGGAATTCCAATCTGAACCTGCAGCATCACTGCCAATTGCAGAATCACTGCTTTTGTAAAATTAAAGTGCAAAACAAGAGTAGTTTGTGCCGCTGTTTCCCAACCAGAGTAGAAATAACTGAGCAGCTGCCTCAGATCTCTGGCTGGTTCAGAGGATGCTGCGGTTTCACCCGTATCAACCTCATCATCCTGACTTCAAATGGCACCATAGGCGGTTCCTGTTTTACCACACCTACGTTCAGCAAGAAAAACCTCAAGCCTTCCAGAGAATCATAAACACAACAGATCAGTAAAAACACCAAGAGAATCACCAGGCTTTCCCTCCCCACTAACGGGACTGTTGCAGACGAAGGTCCCAAAGCATCGCTGAGGATCCACACCACCCATCCCACAAACTCTTCCACCCACTGTCGTCAGGAAGGAGATACAGGAGCGTCAGGACTAGACTGCCAGACTGGGTAACAGCTTCTTCCCTCAGGCTGTGACACTAGTGCCACCACTGACGTATTGTCACTAGGACAGTGAGCTCTTTAACATACTGTTTACATCCTACCTGTGCTATGCACAGCAAAAATTTGATTGATATTCTATTAACCTGTTTGTGATAATGTTTTGTTTTGTATGCTGTCTGATATATCTGCTGTGGGTGTACCATGGGCTGGAAGAATGTTGTTTTGTTTGGTTGTAAACAGTACTGTGCAAAAGTCTTAGTCATAAGTCATATATATATATGACTTATGACTAAGACTTTTGCACAGGACAGCCATGCCCCGGGTCAAAATTTCTGTTACTGTGAATAGCTAAGCGAGTAAAAGATGACTTAATTTCCAAAGGGCATAAAGTTAAAGATGACACATTTCTTTAATATTTTAAGCAAGATTACTTTTTTATTTCCATCTTTTACAGTTTCAAAATAACAAAAAAGGAAAAGGGCCTGAAGCAAAAGTTTGGGAACCCTGCATGGTCAGTACTTACATTACGAACTGAGGAAACGGTGACCTGAAAACGCTTTGTTATCTTCTTATAGCCTTCTCCTGCTTTGTGGGCATCATTTATTTTAATTTTCAGAGTGCTGGGCAGCTGCTTAAAGGAGCCCATGGCTGCTGATTGTTGGGACAAGGTTTGAGGAGTCAGGGTATTTATAAAGCTTTGAAATTTGCATCATCTGGCCTTTCGTAACGATGACTGTGAACAAGCCATAGCCCTAACAAGCTAATTAAGGTCTGAGACTTTGGTAAAAGTTATCTGAGAGATCAATTCTCTTGGGGTGCCCAACCTATTGCATGGTGCTCCTCTCCTTTTTTTTCTAAAATTGTACAAAACAAAAATAATACACTAATCTTGCTTAAAATGT
Source organism: Mobula hypostoma (assembly GCF_963921235.1). Classification (NCBI taxonomy): domain Eukaryota; kingdom Metazoa; phylum Chordata; class Chondrichthyes; order Myliobatiformes; family Myliobatidae; genus Mobula; species Mobula hypostoma. The sequence continues at coordinate 56,796,070 of NC_086117.1, forward strand.
TGGAAAGAATGTTTCATCTTTAACTTTATGCCTTTTGGGGATCAGTTCATCTTCTACTCACTGAACTATTCACAGTAACAGAAATTTTGACCGGGGTGCCCAAACTTTTGCATGCCACTCTATATGGCTAAAACTTTTGCACAGTTCTGTATTTGACAATGTGGAATGGAGAGTAAGTTTGTAAATCTGGCAGGAGTAAAGGATGTTGGGAATGGAAAGGGTGGAGCGTCATAAGAGGGGTGTGGGACAGGTGGCAGAGAAGGAGTGCCGGGGCGGGTTGGGGTGGCCCTGGTGCAGACACACCCAACCCTGAGACACCAGGCAAGGACATTTGATTCCAATCAATTGGTTTATTGATCATTACAGAATGTCTCTCTGGTGCTTCCCAGTCCCTCCCCTCTCCCTTCCCCTTTTCCCAGTCATGATTCCCCTCTCCCTGCCCCCTTCCCACTCTCAGTCCACAATAGAGACCCAGATCAGAATCACGTTTATCATCACTCACATATGTCATGAAATTTGTTTTTTTTTGTGGCAACAGTACAGTGCAATACATAAAATTACTGCAGTACTGTGCAAAAGTCTTAGGCACCACAGCGATATATATGTGCCTGAGACTTTTACACAGTACTGTAAATGTACAGTCAGATGTCAATAAACTTGAACTTCACTCTGCAGATGCTGGAAATCCAGAGCGACAAACAAAAATACTGGAGAAACTCAGTAGGTCAGACAGCATTTATGGAGAGAAATAAGCAGTCTACGTTTCAGGCCAAGTCACTTCATCAGGACTGGAAAGGTGCATTAGCACATTGACTGAAGACAGAGCTGGGCTGACAGGTGGCAGATGGAGTTCAACCCAGAAAAGTGTGAAGTGCTGCACTTTTGAAGGTCAAATGTGAAGGCAGGAATCTTAACAGTGTGGTCTTAGAGGTCCATGCCCATAGATCTCTCAAAATTGCTGCTCAAGATGATAAGGTGGTTAAGAGGTTTTTGGGGTCATATACTGTATCCAGTGGTCCCAGTGAGGCCTCCTGTGTATTGGTGAGATCTGACATAGATTGTGAGACGGCTTTGCCTAGCACCTTTGTTCCATCCCAGTGGGCACCTATTTCAATTCTCCTTCCCACTCCCATTCCAACATGTCAGTCCATGGCCTCCTCTACTGCCACGATGAGACCACGCTCAGATTGGAGGACAACACCTTATATTCTGTGTGGGTAACCTCCAACCTGATGGCATGAACATCAATTTCTCAAACTTACAGTAATGGAACCCCCTCCTCTCCTTCACCATTCCCCACTCCTGTTTCCCTCTCTTACCTTATCTCCCTACCTGCCCATCACCTCCCTCTAGTGCTGCTCCCCCTTCCCTTTCTTCCATGGTCTCCTGTCCTCTCCGATCAGATTTTCCCCTCCCCCAGCCCGTTATCTGTTTCACCAATCAACTTCCCAGCTCTTTACTTCACTCCCTCCCCTGCTTCCAGTTTCACCCATCAGCTGCCACCTTTTACTTCTTCCTCCCCCCCCCCCACCCCCACTTCTGACTTCTCCCCTTCCTTTCCTGTCCTGATGAAGAGTCTCGGCCTGAAACATCTATTTCCATAGATACTGCCTGACCTGCTGGGTTCCTCCAGCATTTTACATATGTTGCTCTAGATGTCCCGTATCTGTAGATCTTCTTGTGTTTGTGGTTAAGAGGGAGTACAGTGTGTTGGCTGTTGTTCATCAGGGATTGAGTCCAAGAGCCACAAGGCAAAATTGTAGCTCTACAAAAACTCTTCAGACCACACATGGAGTATTGCGTTTGGTCCTGGTCATCTCCTTATAGAGAGGGTGTGGAAGTTTTCAAGAGGGTGCAAAGGAGATTTAGCAGGAAGCTGCCTGGAGTAGAGAGCATGTCTTATGAGGAAAAGCTGAGCTAGCTACAGCTTTTCCCTTTGGAGAGAAGGAGAATGAGAGGTGACTTGATTGAAGTATACAAAATGATAAGAAACATTCCACTTGATCTATATTTCCTTTCGTGGCGAAGTATAGGATCAGAGGGCACAATCTCAGAATTGAGGGATGTCAACTGAGAACAGAGATGAGGAGGAATTTCTTTAGCCAGTGGGTGGTGAATCTGTGGAATTCATTGTCACAGATGGTTGTGGAAGCCAAGACTTTGGATGTATTTAAAGCAGAGGCTGATAGGCTTTTGATTAGTCAAAGGTTATGGGGAGAAGGCAGAAGAATGGGACTGAGGGGAAAATAGATCAGGCATAATTGAATGGCAGAGAGGGTTTAATGGGCAAATGGCCTAATTCTACTCCTATGTCTTATGCTCTATAAAAAATCAACCAAAGGTACACAAAGATGATAAGTGTTCCCAATTGTTCTGTAGACCAAATCACGAGCTTTCCAACGGCCATCACAGCCCAGTGTCAAACTCTGAAGGTACAAATAGCTCAATACTGAAGATTTTATTCACAATCCCTATTGAATTATATCTCACAACAAATTCATCTTGGTTTGCATTAAAGGGCTTTGAACTCTCAACTACACTTACATGCTTCCTTTCTCTGCACATAGTCAGTTAACAAAAGGGTTCGTCTTCAGGATCAGAATCAGGTTTCATATCACTGGCATATGTCGTGAAATTTGTTGTTTCTGCAGCAGCAGTACAATGCAATACATAATAATAGAAAAACTGTGAATTACAGAAAGAATATACATGTATATATATTAAATTAAATTAAAGAAGTATTGCCAATAATGGAAATAAAAAAGTAATGAGGGAGAGTTCATAGGTTCAATATCCATTCAGAAATCTGATGGCAGAGGGGAAGAAGTTGTTACTGAATCGTTGAGTGTGTGTCTTCGGCTCCTGTAGCTCCCTCCTGATGGTAGCAATGAGAAGAGGGCATGTCCTGCATGATTGGCATCGTTAATAATGGACGCCGCCTTTTTGGGTTATCTTTGAAGATGTCCTGGATACTCTGGATACTGTAGAGGCTTGTATCTATGATGCAGCTGACTTAGGCTGACATCTCTCTGCAGCTTATTTCGATCATAAGACCATAAGACCATAAGATATAGGAGCAGAAGCAGGCCATTTGGCCCATCAAGTCTACTCCACCATTCAATCATGAGCTGATCCAATTCTTCCAGTCATCCGCTCTCCCCTACCTTCTCCCCATACCCTTTGATGCCCTGGCTAATTAAGAACCTATCTATCTCTGCCTTAAATACACCCAATGACTTAGCCTCCACAGCTGCTCGTGGCAACAAATTCCACAGATTTACCACCATTTGACTAAAGTAGTTTCTTCGCATCTCTGTTCTAAATAGACATTCTTCAATCCTGAAGTCATGTCCTCTTGTCCAAGAATCTTCTACCATGGGAAATAACTTTGCCATATCTAATCTGTTCAAGCCTTTTAACATTTAGAATGTTTCTATAAGATCCCCCTTCATTCTCCTGAACTCCAGGGAATACAGCCCAAGAGCTGCCAGATGTTCCTCATATGGTAATCCTTTCATTCCTGGAATCATTCTCGTGAATTTTCTCTGAATCCTCTCCAAAGTCAGTATATCCTTTCTAAGATAAGGAGCCCAAAACTGCACAAGTGCGGTCTCACAATTGCCTTATGGAGCCTCAACATCACACCCCTGATCTTATATTCTATATGTCTAGAAATGAATGCCAACATTGCATTCACCTTCTTCACCACTGACTCAACCTGGAGGTTAATATTTAGGGTATCCTGCACAAGTACTCCCAAGTCCTTTTGCATCTCTACATATTGAATTCTCTCCCCATCTAAATAATAGTCTGCACGTTTATTTCTTCTATGAAAGTGCATGACCATACACTTTCCAACATTGTATTTCATTTGACACATCTTTACCCATTCCCCTAAACTAGCTAAGTCTCTCTTCAGGCTGTTTCCTCAACACTACCCGCTCCTCCACCTATCTTTGTATCATCGGCAAATTTGGACACAAATCCATTAGTCCCATAGTCCAAATTATTAACATACATCGTAAAAAGCAGTGGTCCCAACACCAACCCCTGTGGAACTCCACTGGTAACCAGCAGCCAGCCAGAATAGGATCCCTTTATTCCCACCCTCTGTTTTCTGCCGATTAGCCAATACTCCACCCATGCTACTAACTTCCCTGTAATTTTATGGGCTCTTAACTTGCGAATCAGTCTCATGTGCGGCACCTTGTCAAAGGCCTTCTGAAAAGCCAAGTACACCACATCTACTGCATCTCCTTTGTCTACACTGGTTGTAATTTCCTCAAAAAAATTGCAGTAGGTTAGTCAGGCAGGATTTTCCTTTCAGGAAACCATGCTGGCTTTGGCCTATCTTGTCATGTGCCTCCAGGTACACCGTAATCTCATTCCTAACAATCGATTCCAACAACTTCCCAACCACTGATGTCAGGCTAACGGATCTACAGTTTCCTTTCTGCTGCCTCCCACCCTTCTTAAATAGTGGAGTAACATTTGCAATCTTCCAGTCATCTGGTACAATACCAGAATCTATCGATTCTTGAAAGATCATTGTCAATGCCTAAGCAATCTCTCCAGCTACTTCCTTCAGAACTCAAGGGTGCATTCCATCAGGTCCAGGAGATTTATCCACCCTCAAACCATTAAGCTTCCTGAGCACCTTCTCAGTCATAATTTTCACTGCACATACTTCACTTCCCTGACACTCCTGAATGGCCAGTATACTGCAGATATCTTCCACTGTGAAGACTGATGCAAAATACACATTCAATTCCTCTGCCATCTCTGTTTCTCTCATTACAATATCTCCAGCGTCATTTTGTATTGGTCCGACATCTACCCTCAACTCCCTTTTACCTTTTATGTACTTAAAAAATCTTTTAGTATCTTCTTTGATATTAGTCACCAGCTTCCTTTCATAATTCATCTTTTCCTTCCTAATGACCTTCTTAGTTTCCTTCTGCAAGTTTTTAAAAGCTTCCCAATCCTCTATCTTCCCACTAACTTTGGCTTCCTTGTATGCCCTCTCTTTTGCTTTTACTTTGGCTCTGTCTTCACTTGACAGCCACAGTAATGTCCTTCCATTCAAAAATTTCTCCTTATTTGGAATATATCTGTCTTGCACTTCTCTCTTTTTTCGCAGAAACTCCAGCCATTGCTGGTTTTCTGTCCTTCCTGCTAGTGTCCCTTTCCAGTCAACTTTGGCCGGTTCCCCTCTCATGCCATCGTAATTTCCTTTATTCCACTGAAATACCAACACATTGGATTTTAGTCTCTACTTCTCAAGTTTCGAAGTGAACTCAATCATATTGTGATCACTGTTCCCTAAGGGTTCCTTAACCTTAAGCACTTTTATCACCTCTGGATCATTGCACAATGCCCAATCCAGCACAGCCAATCCACTGGTGGGCTCAACAACAATCTGTTCTAAAAACCATCCCTTAGACATTCTACAAATTCTCTCTCTTGAGGTCCACTACTGACCTTGTTTTCCCAATCCACTTTCATGTTAAAATCCCCAACGATTATCATGACATTGCCCTTCTGACACACCTTTTCTATCTCCTGCTGTAACTTGTAATCCACATCCTGGCTGCTGTTTGGAGGCCTGTATACAACTGCCAGTAGGGTCCTTTACCCTTGTCATTTCTTAACTCAACCCATAGAGACTCTACACTTTCCGATCCTATGTCATCCCTTTCTAATGATTTAATATTATTTCTTATACACAGGGCCACATCACCCCCTCTGTCTACTAACCTATCTTTCCAATACACCATATATCCTTGGACGTTCAGCGCCTAATGGCACCCATCCTTTAGCAAAGTTTCAGAGATGGCCACAACGTCATACTTGCCAATCTGTAGCTGAATTTCAAGATTGTCCATTCTATTTCTTATGCTGTGTGCATTCAAATATAACAATTTCACTCCAGTATTTGTTTCTTTCTGTTTTAACAGCACCATGCCTCTATTGCCCTGTAACTCATCCCACCGGCTGTGATTATGCCTCATTTCCTGCCTGTCCTTTCTATCATCTCTGTTGCATGCTATCTTTGATTTATTTCTGTTTTCCCCTTCCTCAGCCCTATCATTCTGGTTCCCATCCCCCTGCCAAATTAGTTTAAACCCTCCCGAACAGCTCTATTAAACCTGCCTGCTCGGATATTGGCTCCCCTTTGGGTTCAGGTGTAACCCGCCCTTTTTGTACAAGTCATACCTCCCCCAGAAGAGGCCCCAGTGATCCAGGAACCCAAAGCCATGCCCCCTACACCAGTCTCTCAGCCATGCATTAATACGCCTGATGATGCTATTCTTGCGCTCGTTAGCACGTGGCACAAGCAGCAATCCCGAGATTACTACCCTGGAGGTCCTGCTTTTCAGCTTCCTTCCTAACTCCCAGAAATCTCTCTTCAGAACCTCCTCCCTTTCTCTACCTGTCATTGGTACCAATGTTTACCAAGACTTCTAGCTGTTCACTGTCCCTTCAGAATACTCTGCACCCAATCCGAGACATCCCGTACCCTGGCACCTGGGAGGCAACGCACCATGCTAGTATCTCTGTCAGGCTGACAGAACCTCCTGTCTGTTCCCCTCGCTATTGAATCCCCTATGACTACCGCATTCCTCATCTTCTTCTCTCCCTTCTGTACCACAGAACCAGGCTCAGTGCCAGACACCCGATCGCCAGGGTCGTCCTCTGTCAGGTCACCCCCCCTCAACAGCATCCAAAACAAGATAATGATTACTGGGAGGGGTGGCCACAGGGGTGCTCTCTACTATCTGAGCTCTTCCCGTCCCTTCCCTGACAGTCACCCACTTGTCTAACTCCAGCAGCCTCGGGGTGACTAACTCCCTGTAGCTCCTATCTATCTCCTGCTCACTTTCCGTTATAAGTTGTAAGTCATCAAGCCACAGCTCCAGATCCCAAACACGGTCACTCAGAAGCTGCATCTTGGTGCACCTGGCGCAGACGTGGCCATCTGGGAGACTGGAAGATTCCCAGGATTCCCATATCTGACACCCAGAGCTCTCTAATCCTCAAAAAATGCAAGGACAAATGAAGTCCACTTACCGACTTACCTCACTGAAGCCCGACTGAGCCAAAGCCCTACCACTCAGACTCAGGCCACTCCGATGATGACCGCCTTTTTGATGACCGCTCCACTAGGCAGTGTCTCCTTTTTATGCCAGAGCCTTCCCTGCTCTCCAACACACGATTGGTGCGTTGGTTATAGCCAAGTTCCTGCAAAGTTCTCCCTTTTAAACTTCACTCCCAGACCTGTGCACCACCTCCTCTGTCATAGCTCTCCAACTCACGATCGGTGCACCGGTTATAGCCAAGTTCCCACGAAGCTCTCTCTTTTAAACCGCTCCTGGATCCTGTGCAGTAGACCGCCGCTTCATAACAGACGGTGATGCAGCCAGTTAGAATGCTCTCCACTGTACATCTGTAGAAATTTGTGAGTGTCTTTGGTGACAAACCAAACCTCCTCGAACTCCTAATGAAATATATCTGCTGTCCTACCTGCATCGATATGTTGCGCCCAGAATAGGTCCTCAGAGACGTTAACACCCAGGAGCTTGAAATTGCTCACTCTCCACTTCCGATCTCTCTACGAGAACTGGTGTGTGTTCCCTTCCTGAAGTCCACAATCAGTTCTTTGGTTCACTGAGTCAAGTCAAGAGAACGTACCTGTCCTTACTGATGCTCCACTGTACCCCAGTTGTATTTGTTTCAGTTTTCCGGCTACTCGGGACTCAGCTGATATCCACTGCCCTATGGAAGCATTAGAGTCATAGTCTTATAAAACACAGGAAGCTTTTCTGCCCACCTGGTGCCTGCCAGCCCTTTTGTCCATTTACGTTCATCCCAGTTATCTGCATTTGGTCCAGCTCGTTCTAAGCCTTGCCTGACTGAATGTTATTCGTTTATTTATTTGTTTAGAGTAACAGCGCAGAACGAGCCGCACCACCCAGCAACTGAGCAATTTAACCCTACCCAATCGCAGTGCAATTTACAATGACCAACCAATCCACTAACTGGTAGGTCTTTGGACTGTGGGAGGAAACTGGAGCCCCTGGAGGAAACCTGCACAGTCACAGGGAGAACGCACAAGCTCCTTACGGACAGCGGCGGGGCTGAACCTGGGTCACCTGCAGTGTAAAGCGTTGTGCTGACCACTGCGCTACCATACCTAGAGATTCGTTTTCTTGCAGGCACTTACAGGAGAAAAGTACAAGGACCCGCGTGCACGCGGGAAGGAATGTACAAACTTGCTTACTGGGGGCGGCAGATTCAAACTTGAACTCTACCCCCCCCCCACCGAAGCGAAATAGCGTCGTACTAACTGTGGTGTCCCAAAGATGGCGGATTGCCAGCAACCGTGGGTGAGCTCAAACGTCCGTTTAAAGTAGTGACTGTAACTGATTCCACCACCTCCTCTGGTAGTCAGTTCCAGAAACTAATCACTCTCAGTGTAAAAACTTCCCCTTAAAATCCCCTTTAACACTCCTCACACCTTGCCCTCTCGTTTCCAGCACCACTGTCATGAGTAAAAGATTCTGACTTAACTGAGTGGGGAGCAAAATCTTTGCAAGGGGGTTTGCTGGGGCTTCACCAGTGAGGCAGGGCAGGGGACCCAGGGAACCAATGCAAAAGGTGGGGAGGCTGACTATTTTCTGTAGAAAATACAACAGACAGGTCCAGTGGGAAGAGCAGACAGGGACAGGAGGGGAAGCATGAAAGGGTTGATGTAGGGGTCAGTACCAGCAACCTAGAGATCGGGGTTTAATTCCCACCGCAGTCTGTAAGGAGTTTCGACGTCCTCCCGGTGACCGCACAGGTTTCTTCCGGGTGCTCCAGTTTCCTCCCACATACCGGTTAGGGTTAGTGGGTTGTGGGCTGCCCCAGCACGTCCTCGGACTGTGTTGGATGTTGACACAAATGATTCTTTTCATTGTATGTTTCGATGTACATGTGGCAAATAAAACTCATCTTAAGTCTTTTCTTTAAATGTGAGGGGCCTCGCGGGTCAAATGGATCGGCTGAGGGTGAGGATCAGAAGCTGGGATTCTGATATTGTTGCAATTGCGGACACGCGGTTGAGGGGAAGGCAAGGCTGGTAGCTCAGTGTTTCGGGGTACAGAAAATACAGGCGTAGCAGATAGAGGATAGATAAAAGAGGATGGGGTGTTACACGGCTAGTCAGAATCAGGTTTAATATCACTGGCAAATGTCATGAAACTTGTTGTGTTGCAGCAGCAGTACAATGAAATACATGATAAAACTGAATTGCAGTAAGAAATATACAATATTACATATATATATATAAATACGGAAAAAAAGCTAAATTAAATAAGTAGTGTAAAAATAGAAATAAAATAAGTAGTGAGGTAGTGTTCATGGGTTCAATGTCCATTCAGAAATTGGATGGCAGAGGGCAAGGAGCTGTTCCTCCAGTGAGAAAAGGGCCATGTCCTGGGTGATTTGGTCCTTAACGATGGATGCTGCCTTTTTGAGGCATCGCTCCTTGAAGATGTCCTGGATACTATGGAAGCTAGTGCCCATGATGGAGATGACTAATCTTACAACCCTCTGCAGCTTATTTCAATCCTGTGCCATAGCACCCACCCCCCCCCCATACCAGACAGTGACACAGCCAGTTAGAATGCTCTCCATGGTACATCCGTAGAAATTTGTCAGTATCTATGGTGACATACCAAATCTGCTCAAACTCCTAATGAAATATAAACACTGCCGTTCCTCCTTTGTAACTGCATCGATATGCTGGGCCCAGGAATGATCCTCAGAGATACTGACACCCAGGAACTTGAAACTGCTCACTCTCTCCACTTCTGATCCCTCGATGAGGACTGGCAAGATGGCGCCAAGCTGCAGTTTCCATCGAGGTCGTAGTTCAGAATTAGTGTTTACATCACAGAAATATTTTTGTTTTATAATTCTGTTCGAGCTCACAAGTCTTCTTCTGCTGGTCTCTTAAATTTAAGCAATTTCCCGCAGAAGTTAATTAGCAGGTCAACTTGTTTGAACTTCATCCCTAAACTATGGAATTCAACAGCAAAAACTATAAGGGATCCGGATCCAGTTGACACATTTAAAGGCCAGCTCAGAACCTATTTATTTAACCTTGCTTTTAATGAACATCTCTTTGTCTTTTTGTTTTTATTTTTATTTTTTATTTTATTTTCATGTTTGCACTTCATCCCACTATAAAGCACTTTGAACTACATTGTCTGTATGAAAAGTGCTCTATCAATTAAGTTTTTTTTTGCTCCTTTCCGCGTCTAGTGGTGCATCGGGTGGCAACCTTGCCATACCTCTAGCATTTTTTGTCTGTTTTTACGAGTTGCTAGCTCAACACTCAACCCAGCATGGATGGAAAGTGTGCTGGCCGGATTTGACCTCGGGGCTACTCGCCTCGAAGTCCAGTGCTGATGCCAATACACTACCGGCCGGCTATTGATAAAGCTATTATTATTTAATTGTTTTTTAAAATTCATAACGATGGTTTTGGTGACAAAGTGAGGATTTGGGCATCGAGTAAGGGTATAGGGACAGGGTTGTGGGGGGATAAAGAGGTCAGTCCTCCATTCCATGTTCGAAGGCCAGCAACACAGATGTGTAACATTCGTGCTCGGACATTGGGCTGGTAGACCAGCGAGGGCGAGGGTCGGTGGCCAACCCCCAGGTTAGCGAGTTGTCGACATGTTCCAGGATCAGAGTTCCATGCAGGGAGATGGCACGATGACCAGTGACCCTTTAAGTATGTGAATCAAGGCCTAGTATCCAGGGTCCTGTCATCAGAGATACTGGTGTTTAAGGCCTAGTATCTGGCGTACTGTCATCAGAGAGTCCAGTATTTAAGGCCTAGTATCCGGGATCCTGTCATCAAAGAGACTGGCGTTTAAGGCCTAGTATCCGGGGTCCTATCCACTGGGGAAACTGAAGCCCTAATGTCCACAAATCTGCAAATCCACTGGAGGCTGGAGTACGGAGCTGTCCTTTCCTGGGGTTAGAGGATTGTATGTTTCAATGTACATGAACAGACTTCCCACCTCTCCCGGAAGTTCCAGGAGTCTCCCGCATATTAATAGTGGCTCACTGATGCCCGCAAATTATATACAATATCACGGAAATCAATTTTTTTGAGAGCGAGAGAGGGAGAGAGAGCGAGCGAGAGAGAAGGCAAGCGAGAGCACTTGAGAGTGTGCGAGCGACCACGAGAGAGAGAGCGCGAGCGAGAGCGCGCCATGGCAGAGTGTTCCAAAAAAAATATAAAACGTGCGTCACCCCAGACTACACTAAAGTGTACCCCTGCCTAATAGGGGCCAAAATAATGACAGTGTTGCTCGCTGCACTGTTTGCAACAGTGACTTTTCTATTGCCCATGGTGGGTTAAGACTGTAAAAGACGTGTTGAGGTGAGTTTAACAGGTGTCATTCGTTCATTAGCATAGCTAACGTTATTTAAACTAGCTGCTAAGGAGCTACTGTATTGCAGACATCCCACCTCTCCCGGAAGTCTCCCGCGAATTGATGGTGCTACCTCCCTGAAATGAGTTTTTGCAGGGTGGGATGTCTGCATGAAGGGTTACATATGGCCTGAATCGAGGTGGTGGGGCCCAAAGCGTATTGAAGCAGCAGGGTCTGGGTCTGAGATTGAGCAAAAACCCAACGTTTGATCAACTTAAGCCCTCGGCTGAATTGGAAAGGCTAGGTACGGGCTTGGGCCCGAGAGCGTATCGAAGCAGCAGGTCCAAGAGAGAGGAACGACCCAATTTAACCACTGGCCACGTTGGAAAGGTCACTGTGTCGGTGCTGGAGATGAGAGATAGGCCGGTGTGCAGCTCACTGCTCGGCAAGGGTTACCCGTGTGTGTGTGTGTGTGTGTGTGTGTGTGTGTGTGTGTGTGTGTGTGTGCAACTAATGGGTTCCTGGACCAGCTGCGGTGATGACTGGCTTTGTGGCTGTGACCTCACTTTCGTGAACTTCAGTTCTGAATGTCACTTGCTTGCACGATCTTTTCCCCTGCACATTGGGTGTTTGTTTGAATAGGTTCGATTGGGTTTCTTTGTTCTGTGGCTGCTTGTAAGGAGATGAATCTCAAGGTTGTATATAGTATACGTACCTCGATAATAAATGTACTTTGAACTTTGATAAATAAACCTGAATCTTAATCACAATACTCAGGGAGGATCTCTGGAATGACTTATCAGGAGAATGGGGCAATCACTTTGATGAGGTGATACCCTAGGCCCGAGCAGGAATTGGTGAACAAAACACATAAGCAAAACAGGGTTGGTTTAAGGACAATGATGGTTGTATGCCGTGTCCGATGCTGCCAGGAAACCTGTGCGGGAGAGTTTTTAAAGTGGAAAAGCCGTTGCACTGTCAGTTCCACTCTCTTGACCTCGGGAGACCAGGCCCAGTGGTACAGAAAGCGTCACAAACTGAGGTCTTCCTCCTTTGCAGTGGATGACCATGACGTCTTCTGTGCCTCGTCATGCCCTTCGCTCTCCACGGAGCGTTGCAGAGTGCGTGCCGCCTTCCTGGCCATCGAATCTTACTGTGGATCTTACCTGCTCGGTCTGCCAGAGTTGTCTTTGCGTGCTAGGACGGGTGTTCGAGGTACGAGGCCTGCCAGCTACTCTCACCTGGTTTGGCCCGCATGTCAAAGCGGTGTACCGGGGAGTGGCCGCTGTCACATGCAAACAGCTACTTGGAGCCACAGGTGAGAGTTGAGTGTCCGGTGGGGACCAAAGGTGAGTGAGCTGCCCCAGAATGGACACGACAAGCCCCTTCACCAGAGGAGCTACCCCTCCCTGGACACCAGACACACTATACGAACAATAGGATAGCACAAATGAGGAATTGTAACATTCCCAGTACCAACTGGGATTACCCAAGTGCTGTGGGATTCATGCAATGCATCAAAGAGGGTTTTTGAAACAATGTATTGAGAGCCCTTTTGGGGAAGGAGATGCATCTCTACCAAAGAAAGTGTAAGGCACTCCTTCCCCCCCCCCCCCAGTCAGGTTCACATGAAGCTAAGGATTCTTCATTGCTGTTTCTGTAACAATTTTGTTTGACCAGTCAGGGTTGTTAACCCTGAGCTGAACCCTTGAACCTGGAGGACTGGTGGACCACTCTTAGTCTGATCTCTACCCTTTGACCTGTTTGGCATGGGTGATCCTACCAAGAGCCAAGCCCTGACTCCAGCCAACATAGCTCTCCGGGTCATTGAGGCACACAAGCCCCGAAACATAACAAGGGTCTGGTCCTCTTGGCAAAAAGTTTATTCCAGTTTATATTTTTTTTAAATTCCATTTGATTTGTACCCTGCTGTAGCCTTCAACAACCTTCCTCCCTATCAAGATCTTTTCTGGAGAAGACCACCCTTACATTGTTTATGCTCATTTCAGAAACTCTCCCCAGGTTTCTTTCCTCAGCCTCTCTCCCAATGGTAGCCTTGTTTATTCTATACTAACAGTAATCCATCTTCTCACTTGAGACTGGTTTAATGCCTTTGAATGTTTGTCATTACACATTCAAAAAAAGTTTCCTGGAACCCATAAAACTTTCAATGAAAAGTTTACTTCTATACTGCTGGGACTGGAGGACCTGAATGAGAAGGAAAGATTGAATAGGTTAGGACTTTATTCTGTGGAAAGTAGAAGATTGAGAGGACCTGCAATATTTAATTTATGCATTTTACTTTGTTTGCTTATGCATAATTCTTTTGTGGATTTAATTCTTACTTTATTGTGCATTACGTGTACACACTGGTTCAGAGAAACATCTCCTTTGGTAACATACATGTATATAGTTAAATGACAATAAACTTGACTTGATAGAGGTATACAAAATCATGAGGGGTATCATCATCATTATGAAACCATGTTGTATGACATGGCCAATCAGGGTCTTTCCATCACAATGACTGTTTTGGCAAATTATTCTACAGAAGTGGTCTGCCATTGCCTTCTTCTGGACCATGTCTCTACAAGGACAGGTGAGCCCAGCCATTATCAATACTCTTCAGAGATTGTCTGCCTGGTGTCAGTGGTCACATGACCAGGACTTGTGATCTGCACCAGCTGCTCAAACGACCGTGTGGTGTCTAGACAGAGTCAATGCAAGCAGGCTTCTTCCACTGCAGTTGGGTGGGATTAAAACTAGAGGTCATGGGTTAAGGATGGAAGGCGAGAAGTTTAAGAGGGTCACTCAGAGTGTGGTGAGAGTATGAAACGAGCTGCTAACATAAGGGTCGCATGCGAGCTCGATTTCAACGTTTAAGAGAAGTTTGGATATTTACATGGATGGGAGTGTTACGGAAGGCTATGGACCTGGTGCAGGTTAATGGGAGCAGATATTTTAAATGACTCAGCATAGACTCGATGGGCCAAAGGGCTTGTTCCTGTGCTGTACTTTCCTATGGCTCTATTTTAAGTTTTACCCGCAGTTCCTGTATATGAGTTGTTTGTATTTTAACAATTTCCTATAAAAGAAAATATTTATATCCAAACCATCAAATGTTGATTTGCACACTTAGGAGAACTGGGTTTCTTATGGGAAGAATCATCACAATGCTCCTCAGATGTCTCTGTTCTTCCAATTCCTCCCACATTCCAAATTTGTATGTGTTCATAGATTAATCGGTCACATGGGTGTACTTGGGTGGCGCAGGCTTGTTGGGCCAGAAGGGCCTGTTACCGGCTGTATCTCGAGAAAAGTACTTTCTTTTCCTGGAATGAGACAGCACCTCTTGACATTCTGAGATGATCCGTTAGCAGAAGTGCTTGGCCAGAAGCCAGTCAGCTTCAGCGACACTGTGCAGTCATCTCCAAAGTGCTTGAATCACCAAGGGTGAAGCCATCGAAAAGAGTTTCCAGGTGCCTAAAACGCTTAAAAACTTCTACAGATGTACCACGGAGAGCATTCTAACTGGCTGCGTCGCCGTCTGGTGTGGGGAGTGTGGGGGCGATGGGGAGCTACTGCATAGGATCGAGGTAAGCTGCAGAGAGTTGTAAACTTAGCTGCATCCTGGGCACTAGCCTCCATAGCATCCAGGGCATCTTCAAGGAGCGATGCCTCAAAAAGGCAGCATCCATCATTAAGGACCCTCATCACCCAGGACATGCCCTCTTCTCATTGCTACCATCAGGGAGGAGGTACAGAAGCCTGAAGACACACACTCAGTGATTCAGGGACAGCCTCTTTCCCTCTGTCAAGCAATTTCTGAATGGGCATTGAAACTATGAAAATAACCTCATTACTTATTTTTATTTCCATTTTTTGCACTACTTATTTCAGTTTAATTATTTAATATACATATATATAATTACTGTAATTCACAAATAAACTAGTAATCATATAGCCAACTAGACTAATCCCTTCTGCCTTCACAACGTCCATATGCCAAATACAAGAGATTCTGCAGAGCAACCCACACAAAATGGTGGAGGAACTCAGCTGGTCAGGCAGCAACTATGGAAGAGAATGAACAGTCGATGTTTCAGGCCAAGACACTTCTTCAGGGCCATTAATGTCCATATTCCTCCATTTGCCTTGACCATCATACCAGGCAGCCACCACTCTCTGAGCAAAAAACTTACTCCTCACACCTCCTTTAATATTACCTCCTCTCAACTTAAATGCATGCCCTCTGGTATTAGACATTTCAACTGTGGGAAAAAGATACTCCCTCTCTAATGATTGGAAGTTGAAAGGCCTCGATAGAGTGGATGTGGAGAGGATGTTTCCTATGGTGGGGGAGTCTAAGACCAGAGGACCCAGCCTCAGAATAGAGGGACGTCCATTTGGAATGGAAAGGAGGAGGAATTTCTTTAGCTCGAGAGTGGTGAACCTGTGGAATTTCTGTGGAGGCCCGACCATTGGGTGTAGTTAAGACGGAGGTTGAGGAGGAAGATGAATCAGCCATGATAAATTGGCCTAATGGCTGGATGGCCTAATCTTGCTCCTATATCTTATGGTCTACTCAGTCGATGCCTCTCACAATCTTATAAGCCTCTATCAGATCTCCCCTCAGCCTCCACCTTAGTCAGTAGGCAGAAGCTCTGGGTTTCCAGCTGCCTAGCATGGCACAGAAAGTCCCTGTCATTTTTCGGTGAGTCCCTCACTCGGGTTAACACAGGTAATCTGTTCTCTTAGCTTTCAAAGTTAAAAACAAAATGTGTCTGCACAAATTTGCAGAGAGTTTCTGAGCCTTTGCTGCATGGTTGTGAAGTGATTAATGGTGGTGATTCCCCACAGAAAAGCAATCCTCCACCAGCTCATCGCCTCGGCTGGTAGCACCAGACAACAAATTTTTCCAGAAGTGTTACTTCATTGTTTTCCTGTGAACATAGAAATTCACAGCACATTACAGGCTCTTCAACCCACAGTGTTGTGCCAACCATGTAACCTACTCTAGAAACTGACTAGAATTTCCCTAGTGTAAAGTCCTCTATTTTTCTAATCTCTATGTACCTATTTAAGAGGCTCTTATTACATCCACTTCCACCTCCGCCACAGGCAGTGCATTCCATACACCCACCACTCTCTGTGTGAAAATTTTTCCCCCGACATCTCCTCGGTACCTTAAAACTATGCCCCCCACCCTTGTGTTAGCTATTTCAGCCCTGGGAAAAAGCCTCTGGCTGTCCACACGATCAATGCCTCTCATCATCTTATACACCTCTATCAGGTCACCTCTCATCCTCTGTCGCTCCAAGGAGAAAAGGCCAAATACATTCAACCTATTCTCATAAGGTATGCCCTCCAATCCAGGCAACTTCCTTGTAAATCTCCTCTGCACTCTCTCAATAGTATCCACATTCTTGCTGTAGTGAGGTGATCAGAGATGAACACAGTACTCCAAGTGGGGTCTAACTAAGGTCTTATATAGCTGTAACATTACCTCACGGCTCTTGAACTCAACCCCACGGTTGATGAATGCCAACACACCATACGCCTTCTTAACAACACTGTCAACCTGCACAGCAGATTTAAGTGTCCTATCAACACGGACCCCAAGACCTCTCAGATCCTTCACACAGCTATAACCTCTGACAACCCTCCAGACTATCCACAACACCCCCAAACTTTGTGTCATCAGCAAACTTACTAACCCACTCTTCTACTTCTTCATCCAGATCATTTATAAAAATCACAAAGAGGAGAGTCCCAGAACAGATCCCTGTGGAACACCACTGGTCACCAGCCTCCATGTAGAATACAAATTATTTACAACCACCCTTTGCCTTCCGAGGGCAAGCCAATTCTGGATCCACAAAGGAAGGTTTCCTTTGATCCCTTGCCTCCTTACTTTCTGAAGGAGCTTTGCATGAGGAACCTTATCAAATGCCTTATTGAAATCCATATATACTACATCCACTGCTCTACCTTCATCAATGTGTTTTGTAACATCCTCAAAGAATTCAATCAGGCTTGTAAGACACAACCTTCCCTAGACAAAACCATGTTGGCTATCCCTAATCAGATTATGTCTCTCCAAATGCTTATAAATCCTGCCTCTCAGGATTTTCTCCAACAACTTGCTCACCACTGAAATCAGACTCACTGGTCTATAACTTCCTGTATTATCTCTACTCCCTTTCTTGAAAAAGGTGTTGATGCTTTGCAACAAACAAAATTAACTAAGCTAAGCTAAAAATGTTTTGTCAATAATTTTTATTTGAACTCAGTGTCTGCTTCTTCTTGCTTAAGTGTCCAACAATAATCAGCAATCCAACAATAATAATTGATGGATTCCAGTTGCCCTGATACCGTTTCTCCATGACTGCAATGTCCGGGTGAAACTTTTCATCGTGCTCATCACTAACAGCACCAAGATTTGCAGGGAATAAGTCTAAATGGGAAAGCAGAAAATGAATCTTTAGTGATGAGTTGCACTTCATGGTTTTGTGTCTTGAACCATATTGTCATCCAGCTGCACGTAGTTTGGTGCTCTGTAGTTGCCCAAAAAATTTTCAACAACACCCTTGGATGCATTCCATGTGATTTTCTCTGGTCCCACTAGAGGTACTTCAAATTGCTTGTCATTGATGATCTGTTTGATTTGTAGACCAACAAAAATTGTCTTCCTTAATCTTGGCATCAGTTGTTCTGACTTGAATTATGAATTGAAATAACAAATATAGGTGATTTCAAAAAAAATAGTAGCAAAAGGCTTATACTCCCAGAGTTACCACAGAACAGAAACGGGGCCTACAGCCCATATCATCCACACTGAACTGTAATTCTGCCTATTCCCATCGATCAGTGCCTGGGCTTTTATACAGAGTCATAGAACATTACAGTACAGAAACAGGCCCACCAGGTCTACGCCTATCCATTATTCTGCCTTGTCTCATTAACCCAGGGGTCATGGTCCCCTCAGTTAATGGTAGAGGTCCAAAGTTCAAAGTTCAAAGTAAAGTTTATTATCAGAGTACATACATGTCACCATATACAATCCTGAGATCCTTTTTACTGCGGGCATACTCAGCAAATCTATAGAACAGTAACTGTAAACAGGACCAATGAACAACAAACTCTGCAAATGCAAATATGAATAAATAATGAACATGAAATAACAAGATAAAGAGTCCTTAAAGCAAGACCATCGCTCGTGGGAGCACAGGAAGTAGAATGAGTGTAGTTATCCCCTTTTGTTCAAGAGCCTGATGGATGAGGGATAGTAACTATTCCTGAACCTGGTGGTGTGAATCCTGAGGCTCCTGTACTTCTATCTGATAGCAGCAGTGAGAAGAGAGCATGGCCTGGGTGGTGGGGTTCTCTGATGATGGATGCTGCTTTCCTATGGCAACGTTTCATGTGGATGTCCTCAATGGTTGTGAGGGTTTTACTCGTGATGTACTGGGCCAAATCCATTACCTTTTGTAGGATTTTCTGCTCAAAGGCATTGGTGTTCCTATACCAGGCCATAATGCAGCCAGTGAACATACTTTCCACTGCACATCTATAGAGGTTTGTCAAGGTTTTCAATGACATGCCACATCTCTGCAGACTCCTGAGGAAGTAGAGGTGCTATTGTGCTTTCTTTGCATAGATGGGTGCAGGACAGGTCCTCTGTGATAGTGACACCCAGGAATTTGAACTTACTGACCCTCTTCACCTCTGATCCCCCAATGAGTACTGGCTCATGGACCTCGGGCTTCCCTCTCCTGAAGTCTACATTCTGTTCCTTGTTCTTACTGACATTGAGTAGGAGGTTGTTGTTACTACACCACTCAGCCAAGTTTTCAATCTCCCTCCTGTATGCTGATTCATCACCACCTTTCATACAGCCCACAACAGTGGCGTCATCAGCAAACTTGTATATGGTGTTGGAGCTGTACTTAGCCACACAGTCAGAGGTGTAAAGCGAGTAGAGCAGGGGGCTAAGTACATATACCTGCAGCGCTCCTGTGCTGATGGAGATTGTGGAGGAGATGTTTTTGCCAATCAGAACTGACTGAGATCTATAAGTGAGGAAATCCAGGATCGAATTGCACAAGGAGGTGTTGAGACCCAGTTCTTGGAGTTTACTGATTCGTTTTGAGGGAATGATGATGTTAAATGTTGAGCTGTAATTGATAAAGAGCATCCTGATGTATGCACCTTTGCTGTCCAGATGTTCCAGGGTTGTGTGAAGAGCCAATGAGATGAAAAAGGCATAAAAGAAAGGTTGGGATTCTCTGCCATTATCTAACTCCACAAGGACGCCTCCAAGTCTGGCTGTGAAAGGAGAGGGTTGGGCACGGGGCTGGCAACCCCATCCCGTGAAAACCTAGAGCGACAGAAACGCCAACAGAAGCTCCAGAGACCTCATCCCTGGGAGAGGAAGATGAGGCCTAGAGACAATGTGAAGGTCTGGCCTAGGACAGAGGACTCCAGCAAGCTACTGTCAGTGGCTCTTGCCCCAGTAGGGGTGATGGGTCTTAAGCTAAGCCTATCAACCTGTACCCGGACCACAGCCCTCCATAGTCCTCCCATCCATGTACCTATCCAAACTTCTCTTAGATGTTACATCCACCAGTTCCACACTTGCAGCACCCTCAGAGTTTAGAAGTTTCTCCCGCAGGTTCTTCTTAAATATTTCACCTTTCACCCTTAATCTGTGACCTCTAGTTCTAGACTCACTCAACCTCAGTGGAAAAACAATGCCTACCTGCATTTTCACTGCCTTTACCCTGTGGCCACTTACGTTTGTGGTCTTCTGCTGCTGTAGCCCATCCACTTCAAGGTCCAACGTGTTGTGTGTTCAGAGACGCTCTTCTGCACAGCACTGTTGTAAAGCATGCTTATCTGAGTTACTGTCGCCTTCCTGTCAGCTTGAACCAGTCTGGCCATTCTCCTCTAACCTCTTTCATTAATAAGGCGTTTTCACCCACAGAACTGCTGCTCACTGGATGTTTTTTTTTTGTTTCTCACACCATTCTCTGTAAACTCTAGAGACTGTTGTGTATGAGAATCCCAGGAGATCAGCAGTTTCTGAGATTCTCAAACCATCCTGTCTGGAACCAACAGTCATGCCACGGTCAAAGTCACTTAGATCACATTTCTTCCCCATTCTGATGTTTGGTCTGAACAACAACTGAACCTCTTGACCACGTCTGCATGCTTTTATGCACTGACTGCTGCCACATGATTGGATGATCAAATATTTGCATTCACAAACAGGTGTACAGGTGTACCTAATAAAGTGGCCACTTAGTGTATACCTCTGTCAAACCTCCCTTCATTCTCCACACTCTGAGGAATAATATCCTAAGTTATTCAATCTTTCAGCACAGACTAAATGGGCCAAAGGGCCTGTTTCTCTACTGTAGTGCTCTATGTCTCTGACTCTTTGTCTTACATACCAAGCATGAGCACAGCAGTCTAAGAACCCACAAACAGAACATAGAAGAGTATAGCACAGAAACAGGCCATTTGGCCCACAATGCTGTGCTGAAGCAGCTGAAAAGCAAATCAAAAACTCCCAAACACTAATCCCTCCTACCTACACCATGAGCACATCCCTCCATCTTCCTCACACCATGTGCCTATCCAAACGTCTCTTAAAAACCTCTAACTTATTTGGCTTCACCACCAGACCAGGCAGCACATTCCAGACATTCACCATTCTCTGAGTAAAAAACTTACCCCTCGCATTGCTTTTGAACCTACCCCCTCTCACCTTCAATGCATGCGCTCTGGTATTAGACATTTCAACCCTGGGAAACAGATATTTTCTGTCCACTCTATCTATGCCTGTCATAATCTTGTAAATCTGTCAGATCTCCCCTCATCTTCCAGCACTCCAAGAGAAAACAACCCAAGTTTATCCACTCTCTGGTGATAGCACACACCCTCTGAACCGGGCAACATGCTGGTAAATCTCTTCTGCTCCCTCTCCAAAGCCTCAACATCCTTCCTATAGTGGGGTGACCAGAACTGGATGCAATACTCCAGATGTGGCCTAACCAGAGTTTCATAAAGTTGCAACATAACCTCCTGACCTTTGAACTCAATGCCTTGACTAATAAAAGCAAGCATTCCATAAGCCTTCTTAACCACACGATCGACCTGTGTAGCCACTTTCATGGAGCAATGAACTTGGATCCCAAGATCTCCCTGCTCAGCAGCACTGTAAAGAATCTTACCCTTGACAGTGTACTGTCTCCTTGCATTTGCTCACACATCTTTGGGGACTGGAAGCAAACAGTTCCAGGGGAAATCCTTGTACTCACATGAAGAACAGGCAAACTCCACACAGTCAGCACTGGGGCCAGGACTGAACCCAGGACCTGTGAAGCAGTGGCCCCAGACGCTGTGCTGCTGTTCACATCCAACCACACAGGGCACCGCTGGTCAAGAGCTAGACTCTTGGCCACTACATTTTCTATCATCGGCCGGGAGGTACAGAAAGCCAGAAATCACA
Organism: Mobula hypostoma; assembly: GCF_963921235.1. NCBI lineage: Eukaryota > Metazoa > Chordata > Chondrichthyes > Myliobatiformes > Myliobatidae > Mobula > Mobula hypostoma. The sequence continues at coordinate 56,818,018 of NC_086117.1, forward strand.
CGCCACCAGGTTCGGAAACAGCTTCAAACATCTGGTTCTCAAGCTGACCCACACAATCCAGCCTTACTTTAGCAATAGAACCACCTCTTGCACTACTATAGACTTGTCTCTGAATGCACCTTGTTTTTGCACTGACCTCTTCATCATTTTCCCCACTGTATAAGACCATAAAACTGTAAGATATAGGTATAGATAGACTACTTGACCCACCAAGTCTGCTCCACCATTTCACCACGGCTGATCCATTTCCCTCTCAGCTCCAATCTTTAGCCTTCTCCCCGCTTCCCTTCATGCCCTGACTAATGAAGAATCTATCAACCTCTGCCTTCAATATACACAATGACTTGGCCTCCACAGCCGCCTGTGGTAACGAATTCTACAGATTCACCACCATCTGGCTAAAGAAATTCCTCCTTAGCTTCATTCTAACTGGACGCCACTCTATTCTGAGGCTGTGTCCTCTAGTCTTAGACTCCCCACCATAGGCAACATCCTCTCAAAATAAACTCTATTGAGACCTTTCAACATCCAATAGGTTTCAATGAGCTCTCCTGTCATTCTTCTGAATTTCAGTGAGTACAAGCCCAGAGCCATCAAACATTTCTCATATAATAAGCCTTTAATCTCAGAATCATTTTTGTGAACCCTCCCCAATGTCAGCAGATTCTTTCTTAGATAAGGGGCCCAAAACTGCTCACAATACTCCAAGTGAGGCCTCACCGGTGCTTCATAAAGCCTCAACACGAAATCCTTGCTTTTATAGTCTAGTCCTCTTGAAATGAATGCTAACATTGCATTTGCCTTCCTCACCAATGATTCAACCTACAAATTAACCTTCAGGGAAGTCCCAAATCCCTTTGTGCCTCAGATTTTTGAATTTTATCTCCATTTAGAATATAGTCAACCCTTTCATTTCTTCAACCAAAGTGTGTGACCATACACTTCCCAACACTGTATTCAACCTGCCACTTCTTCGCCCATCCTCCTAATCTGTTTGTCCTTCTGTAGCCTCTCTGCTTCCTTCACACTACCTGCCCCTCCACCTATCTTCGTATCATCTGCAAACTTGGCCACAAAGCCATCAATCCCTTCATCCAAATCTTTGACATATAACGTAAAAAGAATTGGTCCCAACACAGACCCCTGTGGAACACCACTAGTGACCCAGCAGCCAACCAGAACAGGCTCCCTTTATTCCCACTCTTTGCCTCTTGTCAATCAGCAAGTGCTGTAATCATGCTAGTATCTTTCCTGTAATACCATGGGCTCATAACTTGTTAAGCAATCTCATAATGTTATACTCTGTGCAACAGACTTTTTATTATGTTTGTTCACTTTACAATAAACACAATTTGACCTGACTTGATCTGTCCTCATCTTATTAAACACCTCGAGGGTGGTCTAATTGGGCCAATTCCCATTGCCAAAAGATGACATGGTGACGACCAAGTCTTAGAATATGGAAAGGTGGGACTTGAGGAGACCGTAGAGTAGGGGTTCCCAACCCTTTTTATGCCACGGACCAATACCATTAAGCAAGGGGTCCGTGTGGAGAAAGGTGCAGCAGTAATTGCTCTGTATGTGACTGCAGGAAACTGCGGAGAGTTTAGGACACAGCTCAGGACATCACAGGAACCCACCTCCCCTCCATGCACAGTCTACACTTCTTGCTGCCTCAGTGAAGCAGCCAGCATAATCAAAGACCCCACCCACGTTGGACCTTCTCCCTTCTCCCCCCTCCCATCAGGTAGAAGATACATAAGCCTGAAAGCATGGACCACCAAGCTCAAGGACAGCTTCTGTTATTCACTTTATGAGGTTTCGTGTTTTGTGGATGTCTGTGAAGAGTAAGAATTTCAGGTTGTATACTGTATACATTCTCTGATAATAAATGAACTTTTGGATATCCAACCCCTCTGTTAACAGAGTCTTGAATGGTTAAGACCATCAGGCACATTAAGACCATACAACATAGGAGCAGAATCAGGCCATTCAGCCCATCGAGTTTATTCCATGACTGATTTATTATCCCTCTCAACCACATTCTCTTACAAGATAGACTCTAGGCCTCACAATCGACCTCGTTATGATCTTACACTCTATTGTTCCCCTGCACTGCACTTTTTTTTCAGATGTTTCTACACTTTATTCTGCATTTTTATTGTTTTACCTTGGTCTAGCTCAATGGACTGTGTGATCTTATCTGTATGAGCAGTAAGCAAGACAGGCTTTTCACGCTATCTGGGTCCATGTAGCAATATTAAAGATTCATTTCAAAGGTTCATTTATTATCAAAGTATACAACTCTGAAATTCTTCTTCCCCAGATAGCCACGAAACCAAGAAAGAAAAGAACATTAGCATGATCATCAACCCTCAAAATCCCCCTCCCCCGTACAAAAATAACCAAGAAAGATCATATTAAAAACACAGAATATAAAAAATATATAAAACTGAAAATAGTCCATAGGCCATAGTCCAAGTCTATATCCATATCCATATCCAAAATGCTAAAAAACTGGGTAACGTTCTCCGGGCACAGCGGCAAGCTTTCCCCTCTCTGGTGGCAGAGTGATCCCACCAGCAATCAAAGACAGACAGCCGGCACTCGCCTTCCACATTCGCCTCAATGTTTCAATCTCCCTCATCGCTTTAATCGGCGAATATTGGAAGCTCTAATCAGCGAAATGGAATCGAACATCGGCTCGTGGCCCATTCCACAGTCTCTTTGCGTTGAGTTTCACGGTTGATGCCTCTACCTCCTGGCATCCTCTCGGAGATAGCGAAGTGCTGGACCACCTAAATGATCTCCAAACTGCAAATCGCAGGATCCAATCATTCCAGAAACACATTAAAGATGCAAAACAGATTTAAAAGATATTAAAAAGTAAAATAAATCGCTTCATGGTCTATCCGAAAGATGTCAACTATGGGAGCATTGTACGCAGCCTTCATCTTCCAATTCCAATACAAAGTGCCTGACCAATAGTTTGAACGAGCCCTCTGGCCCAGGAAGAAGTCACACTGTAAGATCCAATTACAGACAGAACAGAGAACTAACCTCAAGCACAAGTTCCTGTGCCACCCCCAGCCATCATCCCTCTGCTATCAGCTCAGCAAGAGACAAGAGACGCTAGGAAGTCCAGACAGTAAACCTTACCTCATCTGCCAGCTTCAGCCAACAGTTAAACAAATGGTTCTTAATCTTGCACTGGACCGGTATGAAGACAACAACCTAAGTCTGAACCTGGAAAAGACCAAGGGAATGATTGTGGACTCCAGGAAGGTGCAGATGAACCATCCCCCTCTGCAAATACATGGCTCCTCCATAGAGAGAGTTAAGTGCACCAAGTTCCTGGGAGTTCACGTCACAAATGATCTCACCTGGTCCTTTCATATCGCCTCCCTGAATAAGATGGCAGAGCAACACTTCCACTTCCTGAGGAGATTAAGGAGAGTGAGGCTCCCCACCTCATTTTAACTGAGCTTTACAGAAGCACCATGACAGCATCCTGACAAGCTGCATCTCCATGTGGTACGGGAACAACCAAGCATCGGACCAAAAGTTTGTACAAAAAACTGTGGGAACAGCTGAGAGGATCATAGGGGTCTCTCTACCATCTATCAGAGACACTTATCAGTGTTGGCGCGTGGCCAAGTGGTTAAGGCGTCGGTCTAGTGATCTGAAGGTCGCTAGTTCGAGCCTCAGCTGAGGCAGCATGTTGTGTCCTTGAGCAAGGCCCTTAACCACACATTGCTCTGCGATGACACCGGTGCCAAGCTGTATCGGCCCTAGTGCCCTTCCCTTGGACAACATCGGTGGCGTGGAGAGGGGAGACTTGCAGCATGGGCAACTGCTGGTCTTCCACACAACCTTGCCCAAGCCTGCACCCTGGAAACCTTCCAAGGCACAAATCCATGGTCTCACAAGACTAACAGATGCCTATACTATGCTTATTCAGGGCCCTTAGTATTATCAAGGTTCCCACCCATCCATCCAGCATCCTCTTTGACTTTCTACCAACTGGCAGGAGACTTGATGCATAAAAACAGGAACGGTCAAGACTATTAGGCTTCTGAATTCCTTGTCACATCGCATTCAAAATGTCACTGGTTAATCTGTTCTGTACCTTATAATATTTAATTTATGTTTTTTACTTTGCTTATCTATAAGTAATTCATTTGAAGATCTCATTGTTACTTTCCTAAGTTATTGTGTGTTACATGTGTGTTATGTGTAGCACTAGCTTTACACCGTGGTTCAGAGAAATATTGTCTCATTTGACGGTATACATGTATATAGCTAGATGACAATAAGCTCGCCTTGGTTTCAAAAGCAATGTCAACAAACCTACCCACCTGGCTTCACCTATCGCCTTCTAACTTGTCCTCCTTCACCTCACCCACCTTCTTATTCTGACACTTTACCACTTCCTTCCTCAGTCCCAATGAAGGATCGCAGCCCAAAACATGACTATTTATTCATTCCGTAGATGCTGCCTAACCTGCTGAGCTCCTCCAGCAACTTGTGTGCGTTGCTCTAGATTTCCAGCATCTGCAGAATCTCGTCTGTAGAAAATTGCGCACTGTGGGACTGTAAGCAGAACAGAGATGCTGAATCAAGTAATTAAGTAACATGGCAAGGTAATAATTCACTCATTTCTCTATTCTCAGCTTACATCTGTGCTGTATTCCTCTGTGACTGGGACTCCTGTCCCATTCTCAGATTACGGAGAGTTTTGTTTGATTTGTCATGTGTACAGTATTATGCAAAAGTCTTAGACACATATCCGGTCAATAGCTCGGGAGGCTAAGATTTTTGCACAGGACGGTATTTGTCAATGTGGAGCAGAGGGCAAGTTTGTAAATCTAGTGGGAATGGTGAGGATGGAGTGCCGTGGGAGGGGTGTGGGACAGGTGGCAGAGAAAGAGTGCCATGGCAGGAGGTTGGCAACATGCAGACACACCCAATCCTGAGGCACCAGGCAAGGTCATTTGATTCCAAACAATTGGTTTATTGATCATTACAGAATGTCTCTCTGGTGCTTCCCACTCCCTCCCGTCTCCCTTCTCCCTTTCCCAACCATGATTCCCCTCTCCCTGCCCCCTTCACTCTCAGTCCACAATGAAGACCCACATCAGAATCACGTTTATCATCACTCACATACGGCACGCAATTTGTTTTTTTTTTCCGTTGCAGCAGTACAATGTGTGGTGATATCACGTGTCACATGTAAGAACGTGATTGGACAGAGTTTGGAGCATGCACAGAAATGACAGAATGATCTAGAAACTTGTATGTTAAAAACATGGTTGCTGTTGCTGTTGTAAATAAAAGTTCTAGTTTTAATTCTTCCAGAATATGTATAAAGAACACAACATGGTGTCAGAAGTCGGTCTGGAAGAATAATATAGAAATGGGAGAATCGAAGATAATCGGGGGGAAAGAAGAGTGTACGAACTGTTTGGTGTGCTAACAGTTTTACAAATGGAAGGGTTGAAACCTCTGAAAACACTTCAGCTGACTGGGAATGTAGCTGATAACTGGAAAAGATTTAAACAGCGTTTTGAAATTTATCGGCAATTGGAGCAGATGAAAAATCGGATGAAACGAAAGCTGCAATTCTACTCCATGTAATAGGGGACAACACAATTGAGATATATAACCATTTTTCTTTTGAAAATGGAGAGAATTTAGATTTCAAAGCGATAATGGACAAATTTGACGCATTTTGTACACTGAAGCGCAATGTGACGTATGAACGGTACAAATTTTTCAAATGTCAGCAGAGACCTGGTCAAACGATTGATCAATTTGTTATGGAGTTGAGACACCACAGTAAAACTTGCGAGTTTGCAGAGCTCACAGACTCTCTCATTAAAGACGGAATTGTTTGTGGCATTTTGGATAATGGTCTGAGAGAAAGACTGTTAGGAGAACAAGACATCAACCTGGAAAAAGCTTTGAGGCTCTGCAAAGCTTCGGAAACTGTGATGTTGCAGCTTTTTATTGAAAGCTGCATAGACGCTGTAAAGTGCGAACATATGAGAAAAAGTAATAAAGCGACATCGAAACTGACAGAGGCAAGACGTCATCTGAAAGAAAAAAACTTTGTGATCGCTGTGGGCAGCAGCACTGACCAAAAAAGTGTCCAGTGTATCGGAAAATGTGCAACAACTGCGGTAAGAGTAATCATTTCTCACGCTTTTGCAGAAATAGAAAGGAAATAAAACATGTAAATGCAGTGCTTGAAAATGAATGTGAGGAGTTTTATATAGATGTGCTTTGTGAAAACAAACAAGGTAAGAATGACTGGACTATTCCATTGCAAGTGAATCAAAACAATATTCTGTTTAAACTTGATACTGGAGCACAAGTAAATGTTCTTGCAGAATCTGAGTTTAATGCACTAAAGTCAAGACCAAAGTTACATCAGACAAATATAAAAGTGACTGGGTATTCGGGTGCAGACATTCCAGTTAAAGGAACATGTGTGGCAAAAGTATCACAGAAAAATAGTGGGCACACACTTTCATTTGTGGTCATGCTAAAAAATGTACAGTCAATACTGGGTTTATCTGCCTGTGAGAGACTGAATTTGATGAAAAAAGTCTTAGTCCTGGACAGTGATACAGAGTGAGAATACAGTGGACAGAGGCCAAACTTGCCGGTACAGTACAATACAGATCTGAAGCCAAAGAGTGACAAGAATCAGGATCCAACTGAAGAAGTGAAAGCACAAGTGAAGGAATTGAGAAGTTTTATTGAAATGATGAAGTCTCAGCATAAGAGATTACACAGTTAATGAATGAATTGTGATTTCTTCTCAAAGATCTTAAGAAAGAGCCAACTTCAGAGTTTCAGTTAACTGATGCAGACCAGACAAAACATGGAAATAACAACAAAACACAAGAACTGTGTGAACTACTTAGAAGGTGTACTCGTGTTCATAAACCCCCAGAGAGACTGATAGAGACAGGTTAAATTATGCGCTTGTTTTGATTAATGTTGCTAATTGTTTTTCTTTTTAAGGAAAGGAAGATGTGGTGATATCATGTGCCACGTGTAAGAACATGATTGGACAGAGTTCAGAGCATGCGCAGAAATGACAGAATGATCAAGAAACTTGTATGTTAAAAACGTGGTTATTGTTGCTGTTGTAAATAAAAGTTCCAGTTTTAATTCTTCCAGAATATGGTTTGTTCTTAGTAACCCACGGTATGTATAAAGAACACAACACAATGCAATACATAAAATTACTGTGCGAAAGTCTTAGGCGCCCTAGCTATAGGATGTGTCTGAGACTTCTGCACATTATGGTACATCAAAACATTGAAACATACTGTGAAATTTTGTGCCTTGCGACTGCCTGTAATCAAACAAATCTCAAGGGTGTATACTTTATATATCCTTTGATAATAAATATCTTTTGAATACTTTGAAATATTATTCATCGGTGAGAGCCAAAACAAGATGATAAGAGGCACAGATCGAGTGGACAGCCAGAGATTCTTTTCCAGGGCAGAAATGGCTAATACAAGGCAGCATAATTTTAAAGTGATTAGAGGAAAGTATAGGGGATAGGTAGGTTTTTTTACACAGAGAGTTGTGAGCACGTGGAACACCCTGCCAGGGGTGGAGGCAGAGGCAGATACATTAGGGACATTTAAGAGATTGGTGGATGAAAGAAACCTGGAGGACCATGTTGGGGGGGCAGGGTTAGATTGATCTTAGAGTAGGTTAAAGAGCCAATTGAAGGGCTTGTTGCCAAAGCACTCGGATGGGGCCCGTGCAGCGAAAGAGAGAGAGAGATAGAGACTGAAATGTCAGCAGTTCACTAACTTTAACGAGAACTGCTGCAGAATTTTAAGGAAAAGAAAAACTGTTTAGTTCTGTAACTGCAAAACAATAAACTAATTACATGGGAGTCCGAAATGTGGGTCTAGCTTCATGTTTACTTTCAGCGAGGTGTGCTCGTATCCCGTGGTAGCATGGTTTTATTTATTTATTGAGGTATAGCTCGGAACAGGCCCATCCAGCCCATCGAGCCAAACCACCCAGCAACCCCCCAATTTAATCCAAGCCCAATCCTGAAGCAATTTACAATGACCAATTAACCTACTGACTGGTAAGTCCTTAAACCAGAGCACCCAGAGGAAACGCACGTGGCCACGGGGAAAACGCACAAACTCCTTACAGACAGTGATGGGAATTGAACCCGGGTCACTGGTACTGTAAAGTGTTGTGCTAACCACTACACTACCGTGTGATGGGAATTGAACCCGGGTCACTGGTACTGTAAAATGTTGTGCTAACCACTACACTACCATGTGATGGGAATTGAACCCGAGTCACTGGTACTGTAAAACGTTGTGCTGACCACTACACTACCGTGTGATGGGAATTGAACCCGAGTCACTGGTACTGTAAAACGTTGTGCTGACCACTAGGCCACTGTGCTGTAAAATGATGACGTATGCAATTCATGTATTTATTCGTATAACCCAGAATGAAATATTTAAACTAACAAGAATACTTAATCAAACAATATACAGTATATGCAAGATTACTGTATTATTGAAATATTAAATAGTAGTTGTAAGCAGCCATTGATCCAGGGCATCATGGGTTTGCATCTCTGGTGGACTGTGTCCTCTCCAGGGCACAAACCTGGGTGGGAAGATTTGAAGAACCGGCTGTTGTCCATGCAGTGGGCTCCCCCTCTCCGCGCCACTGATGTAGTCCAAGGGAAGGGCAAGCGCCAATACAGCTTGGCACCAGTGTCGTCGCAGAGGTTGCCAGAGTGAAGTTGTAAACAACATCAAACTGCCTTAGGGACCCCGGCTCCAGATTTCTTCCTCGGGGTTTACTCCCGAAGCCTTTCCTATGGGTGGGTATTGCCGCAAGGCCCCAGAGGTTTAAAATCAGAGTTTTCCTTCTCCTAGGCAGGCTGCCATCCAAGGCCAACGAGCCCCACCTGCCCAAAGCAACTGGTTTTGAGGCGCCAGTGGTCTGCCTTTGCTCCTTCTCTTGTCAGTAGAAAGAGCTCCTCCGGGCCTAGTAGTTAATCTACACGTGAAGGCCAAGAGTTGGACTTGGTTGTCAGAGGCTGTTAGAGTCGCACATTTTTTGGAGCACTTTATAGGTAGTGGGAGCTTATCCCCACTACTACCCCCAGCTATGACAACCTTCAGAGCCAAAATAAATACACAATAAATATAATAAACACTAGGCCGACAGGTTCATTAACTAAAACTCTCAAACTGAAGGTTAATACCAACACTGCGGCTGGAAGCAATAACTAATTACTAAATAAATAACGCTCCTTTACAGCATCAATCGAAGTTTCTTTCTTGGACAAGGACGAGGGTAAGAAGGGAGCATAGACATTGCTGTGCTATTGGCCATCTCAACAAGAATAGAATGAAAAGAAGGGAGTTAAATTCCTCCATGATAAAACAGTAATTAGCTGGAACGTGTGTACCCACTAGCATGATTGTTGAACCTACCACGCAGCCCGCCTGCGCAGGCATATAAACCCCACAGCAGAGTCCATGGTTGTGACAGTGAGTGTGTTAAAAGGTGATCATGAGTCAAAGGGCCTATCTGTGTTTTTCAGTATTCTATATTCTTAACGACTGAAAGCACTGGACAACAAAGATTTTGCTTCCTGAATACTTTTGGGTGTATCTTATGGATGTTGGGGTGCTGAAATTTCCCTATCACACACCATTTTTTGAAATCGCATATATTTGTTATTTCAATTCATAATTCAAGTCAGAACAACTGATGTCAAGAATAAAGGAGGCATTTTTGTTGGTCAACAAATCGAACAGATTATCAATGACAGGCAATTCAAATAATTTCTAATGGGACCGGAGAAAATCGCATGGAAGACATTCAAGGATGTTGTTGAAAATGTTCCTGGCAACTACAGAGTACCGAACTCCAGGCAGTTGGTTGACAACATGGTTGAAGCATACAAAACCATGAAGTGCAACATGTCACTAAAGATTCATTTTCTGCTTTCCCATTTAGACTCCTTCCCTGCAAATCTTGGCACTGTCAGTGACAAGCACGGTGAAAGGTTTCACCAGGACATTGCGTATTTGGAGAAAAAGAATCAGGGAAACTGGAATCCATCAATGCTGGCTGATTATTGTTGGAGACTTAAGCGTGAAGCCTCAGACACTGAGTACAAATGAAAATCATCAACAAAACGTTTTTAGCTTAGTTAAACTATTGCAAAGCATCAGCACTTTCAATTAAACACATTATAGTCAATAAAAGTTACTGTCTTGTTTCTCCAAATTCCTATGTGATACAAATGATCTGAAATTATATTTGTGTTCAGCTTTAAGTGGTCTATCATAAACAAAAAAAATGTGAGGAAGCAACACTTTTGAAGAATGTATTGACCAATGAAATCAATTCTTTTGTGTTGTCAGGTCTCGACCAACTCATGCCATTCAATACAAGAGCAATATCGACAGCAGGCTCCCTTTGTTAAGGTGCCTTTCGTGAAGTAAGTGAAGACTTTTAGGTGGAACAGTAGTATAGCGGCTAGCACAACCACTTTAGAACACCAGTTGCAAGACCGGAGTTCGATTCCCACTGCTGCCTGTAAGCTGTTTGTACGTTCTCTCCGTGACCACGTGGGTTTCCTCCAGGTGCTCTGGTTTCCTCCCACAGTCCAACGGCGTACACATTGGGGTTAGTGAGTTGTGGGTATGCTATGTTGGTGGCGGAATCTTAGCGACTCTTGCCCGCTGAACCCCAGCATATCTGCGGACTGGGTCGGTCAGTTCCGGATGTCCCTGTGGATAAAATGTGGACGCTAGGTGCTCCTTCTCCAGGATACACAGACGCAGATGTGTCCCCAGGAGAGGAGCAGGCAATCAGCTCGGGCCGAACAGTCCACTGCCCGCCACCTCAGTCAGGCCCAGGAACAAACCAAGCAGGCGATCTCTTGCACACTCCACTCCGGCTGACCAAAGATCAGGGGCATGGTGCGGAGGTGAAGACTGAGCCTGGAGACCAGTCCTTTCAGACACTTAACCTCCACACTTTATATCCCCCTGCAGGTCAAACAATCCACCTCATTGTCCTGACGAAGGGTCTCGGCCTGAAACGTCGACTGCGCCTCTTCCTATAGATGCTGCTTGGCCTGCTGCGTTCACCAGCAACTTTGATGTATGTTGCTTGAATTTCCAGCATCTGCAGAATTCCTGTTGTTTGCACCTCATTGTCTGCCTGCTCTCCGTAACTGGAACTCTTTATTCTGCATCCTGCTATTGTTCAACCTTAGATTACAAAGTTCAAGTAACTTTATTATCAAAGTACATATATGTCACCAGATACCACCCTGAGATTCATTTTCCTGCAGGCATACTCAATAAATCCATAGAACAAGAACCATTATTGAATCAATGAAAGATGTCTACGAAGGTTCTCAGTCATCCAGGTCACTGTATATCAAGCAGTAGTAAATCAAGACAACTGGATTTGCTGTGTTATCTAGAAGACATTTTGCCACTCATCCGAGAGGCTTCTTCAGCAAACACCAAATCCCTGTCTTTTTCAAACCTATAAACAGACTCAGAAACGCAATCACGAGGAATTCTGCAGATGCTGGAAATTCAAGCTTCACACATCAAAGTTGCTGGTGAACACAACTTTGGCCAGGCAGCATCTCTAGGAAGAGGCGCAGTCGACGTTTCAGGCTGAGACCCTTCGTCAGGACTAACTGAAGGAAGAGTGAGTAAGAGATTTGAAAGTGGGAGGGGGAGGGGGAGATCCAAAATGATAGGAGAAGACAGGAGGGGGAGGGATGGAGCCAAGAGCTGGACAGGTGATTGGCAAAAGGGATATGAGAGGATCATGGGACAGGAGGTCCAGGGAGAAGGAAAAGGGGGAGGGGGGAAGCCCAGAGGATGGGCAAGGGGTATAGGAGAGAGAGAAAAAGAATGTGTGTATATAAATAAATAACAGATGGTGATCCCCAAGGATCCTACACCCAAACATAAACAGAACAATGTTGTATATGCTATCCAATACAATGAGAACTGCACAGATCTGTATATGGGCGAAACAGAACAACCATTTCATAAATGGTTGGCCCAGCATAGGAGGGCAAACAGCACAGGTCAGGACTCGGCTGTATATCTACACCTAAAGGACAAGGACACTCCTTTGAGGATAACAATGTGCACATTTTGGACAGGGAGGACAGGTGGTTTGAAAGCGGGGTTAAAGAAGCCATCTTTGTCAAACTGGAAAACCCATCCCTGAACACAGGGTACGACACCACCCATTAGTTACTTACAATGCAGTCCGAACATCTTTACCCCAGTGTCTCCACAACAGTTCACACCTCCATTCATGCAAAGATAAGCCTACTGACCCTCTCATTACCTCTGCGACTCTTAACGATCCTTGTGAGATTGCTATCCTTTAAGTAACTCACAGAGTTTATAAACCGGAAAACTACCCACCATGGATCAGAACTGAAGAAGCCTCTCAGATGAGTGGTGAAACATCTTCTAGACAAGGCAGCAAATCTAGTTGCCTTGATTTACTACTGCTTGAAATCGGTGAAAGGCCGTACCAACTTGGACGTTCGATCAATGAGCAAAAGACAGCAAACTGTGTAAATACAAAAAAAAGAAATAATAATTAATAAATAAATAAATAAATAAATAAGCAATAGATATCGAGAACATGAGATGAAGAGTCCTTGAAAGTGAGTCTATAGGTTGTGGCAACATTTCAGTGATGGGGCAACTGAAGTTGAGTGAAGTTATTTCCTTTGGTTGAGGGGTAGTAACTGTTCTTGAACCTGGTGGTGTGAGCCCAGAGGCTCCTGTACCTTCTTCCCGATGGCAGCAGTGAGAAGACAGTGCGGCCTGGGTGGTGGGCATCCCTGAAGATAGGCCTCAATGCACTGTGTAATGATCTGATCTGTATGAACACCATGCAAGAGAAGCTTTTCACCGTACCTCAGTACCAGTTCCAATTTTTGCCTTTCCTGTGACCGGGGGGGGGGGGGTGGGCTGGGCGGGAAAGGGTGCGGTGGGGATTGGGTGAGCTAAGATCGGATCTTTTTTGAATTAACACAAGAACTGAAAGGCATTTGAGTGTGTACACTCCCCTTGTGGTGAGTGCTTTGGGCCTGTGCGGGACACCAGAGAGCGTTGGGCTCATTGGCTTTTAGAGCACCTGGATTGTGTAATTGTTGTTTAACAAGAGTCATAAATCGATTAGAGTTCCTTGTGTTTTTGTCGAGCGACTGGCTCTTTGAAATGGGATCTCCTGGTGCTTTCTGCTTAAGCTTGTTAAGCTCATTGTGAAGCAGACACCTGATTAGTGCTTATCGCGGGGTCTTGGTTTTGAGAATGTCACTTCTCATGCTGCATCACCGATGTTCTTTTGGAATTATTATGAATAAACTCTTGTCGACATCTCTGCGTCAGAGTCTGTCTGTCCTCCGTACTTGGGTTCCGACGTTGCCAGTGCACTTCGTGACACCTTCTGCAGCACAATATACATCCCCTTCAGTCCTCTTTACTGATCATATGGTGGGTGTCCATCATATCCGACAATGACATGATATCTGTGTGGGACAGGTGTTAAAGTTGCAAAAGCCATTGCACTGGGCCAGTTCCCCTCGCTTGACCTCAGAAGTCCAGGTCCAATGGTACGAACAAGCGTCACAAACTGGGGTCTTCTTTGGTTGCAGTGGATGACCGTTACATCTTCTGTGCCTTGTCACACTCTTCGCTCTCGATGAAGTGTCGCAGAACCACCTTCCTGGCCATCAGATCTCACTGTAGATCTCATCCGCCCAGTCTGCTCGAGCTGACTTCACATGCCGGGACAGGCATGTTCCTATCTGACCGCGGTATGAGGCCGCTGGCTACCATCACCTGGTTTAGCCCGCCTGTCAAAGCGGTGTACCGGGCTGTGGCTGCTGTCACAGGCAAACAGCTACTTGGAGCCACAGGTGAGAGCTCAGTGTCCGGTGGGGACCAAAGGTGAGTCAGCTGCCCCAGAATGGACATGACAAACCTCTTCGTCAGAGGAGCAACCCCTCCCCGGACACCTCACACACCCCAAGGGAAGGCGTTGGACTAGAATTAAACAGGAGCTTGATTACACACTGCGGTTGTCTTACCTGATGAGTGTTTTACAGGCAAGTGTCATCAGTAGTATCATCAATAAACTAAGTCAGCCTGAACTCCTTTGTGCAGAACCTGATTAACATCACGGTGGCATTGCACAATTAATTAAAATGAGCACCGCAGAGTAATTTACTCTGATGTTGAAACTGGAACCCTTAATCAACATTTCCAATGGGATGCAAATAATTTGCTGTGCTTTTCAACTGTTTAATCACCCCACCTCGCCTCCCTCCTGATCACTCCTCAGGGCGCAAGGGGAGAGACTTCCTCCCTCCAGATTATGTCCTTCCTCCCATCAGCCCTCAGGGCATGAGGGGAAAGATTTCCTCCCTCCAGATTATGCCCTTCCTCCCATCATTCCTCAGAGTGCAAAGGGAGAAATTTCCTCCCTCCAGATTACACCCCTTCCTCACATCATTCCTTAGGGTGCAAGAGGAAAGATTTCCCACCTCTGGATTATGTCTTTCCTCCCATCTTTCCTCAGGATGTGAGGGGATAGATTTCCTCCCTCTGGATTATGCCCTTCTTCACACAGGGATAGATTTAAAAGGAACATGAGGGGACAACTTTTTCACACAGAGGGTGCTGAGTGTACGGAACAAGCTGCTAGCAGAGCACAGAACGCTGGAGGAACTCAGCAGGTCAGGCAGCATCTTTGAAAAGGAGTAAAGGAACTTGTTACCAGGATGAAGAAGTAGGAGGGTAGGTTAGTAAGTTTGCTGACACAGAGGTTGGTGCTGTTGTGGATAGTCTGGACGGTTGTCAGAGGTTACAACAGGACATCGATAAGATGCAGAACTGGGCTGAGAAGTGGCAGATGGACTTCAGCCCAGATAAGTGTGAGGTGGTTCATTTTGGTAGGTCCAATTTGAAGACAGAATATTGTATGAATGGTAAGACTCTTGGCAGTGTGGAGGATCTGAGAGATCTTGGGGTCTGTATCAATAGGACACTCAAAGCTGCTGTGCAGGTTGACAGTGTTTTTAAGAAGATGTATGGTGTGTTGGCATTCATCAACCATGGATTGAGTTCAAGAGCCGTGAGATAATGTTACAGCTATATAAGACCTTGGTCAGACCCCACTTGAATTGAATTGACTTTATTACTTACATCCTTCACATACTTGAGGAATAAAAATCTTTACATTAGGTCTCTGTCTAAATGTGCAATGTGCAATTTATAGTAATTTATAATAAATATTATGTACAACAGGTCAATCAGTGTAACATAGAAATACAGTTGCATCAGCATGAATTAATCAGTCTGATGGTCTGATGGAAGAAGCTGTTCCGGAGCCTGTTGGTCCTGGCTTTTCCGGATGGTAGCCCCTGGAACAGTTTGTGGTTGGGGTGACTCGGGTCCCCAATGATCCTTCGGGCCCTTTTTACACACCTGTCTTTGTAAATGCCCTGAATAGTGGGAAGTTCACAACTACAGATGCACTGGGCTGTCCGCACCACTCTCTGCAGAGTCCTGCGATTAAGGGAGGTACAGTTCCCATACCAGGCAGTGATGCAGAGGTCAGGATGCTCTCAACTGTGTCCCTGTAAAAAGGCCTTAGGATTTGGGGGCCCACACCAAACTTCTTCAACCGTCTGAGGTAAAAGAGGCGCTGTTGTACTTTTTTCACCACACAGCCACTATGTACAGACAACATGAGGTCCTCGGTGATGTGTATGCAGAGGAATTTAAAGCTGTTCATCCTCTCAACCCCAGATTGATTGATGCCAATAGGGATTAGCCTGTCTCCATTCCTCCTGTAGTCCACAAGCAGTTCCTTTGTTTTTGCAATATTGAGGGAGAGGTTGTTTTCTTGACACCACTGTGTCAGGGTGATGACTTCTCTGTAGGCTGCCTCGTTATTATTTGAGATAAGGCCAGTGTAGTGTCGTCAGCAAATTTAATTATCAGATTGGAGCTGTGGGTGGTGACACATTCATGGGTATACAGAGAGTAAAGGAGGGGGCTTAGTACACAGCCCTGAGGGGCACCTGTGTTGAGGGTCAAAGGGGCAGAGGTGAGGGAGCCCACTCTTACCACCTGCCAGCGATCTGACAGGAAGTCCAGGATCCAACTGCACAAGGGAGGGTGAAGACTGAGGTCTCTGAGCTCCTTGTCGAGCCTGGGTAGAATTAAGATGTTCAATGTTGAACTGTAGTCCAAGAACAGCATTCTCACATAAGCATCCCTCTTCTCTAGATGTGTAAGGACAGTGTGTAGAGCTGTGGCTACTGCGTCATCTGTCGATTGGTTGTGCCAGTAGGTGAATTGTAGGGGGTCCAGTTTGGGTGGTAGCAAACTGCAGAAGTAGTCGTTGACCAGCCTCTCAAAGCATTTGCATATTGAGGTGAATGCGACAGGACATCAGTTGTTTAGAAATGTTACCTTTGTTACCTTTTTAGGTACCAGAACAATGGTGGATGTTTTGAAGCAGGAGGGCACTCTACACTGGGAGAGGGAGAGATTAAAAATGTCTGTAAACACACCTGCCAGTTGTGCCGTGCATATTCTGAGTACAGTGCTCGCCCAGGGATGCTGACCGGTCCCGCAGACTTGCGACTTTCACTTGTCGGAAACTCCTGCGTACTTCGGCCTCAAAGATGACTAAGCTGCAGGTTGCATCAGCCGCAGGTCTCCTCAGGGAGTACTGTGTTCAGTTCTGGTCACCTCACTACAGGAAGGATGTGGATACTATAGAGAGAGTGCAGAGGAAATTTACAATGACGTTGCCTGTATTGGAGGGCGTACCTTATGAGAATAGGATTGAGTGTGCTTGGCCCTTTCTCCTTGGAGCAACGGAGGATAAGAGATGACCTGATAGAGGTGTATAAGATGATGAGAGGCATTGATCGTGTGGACAGCCAGAGGCTTTTTCCCAGGGCTGAGATGGCTAACACGAGGGGCATAATTTTAAGGTGCTTGGAAACAGGTACCGAGGGGATGTCAGGGGTAAGTTTTTCACACAGAGAGTGGTGGGTGTGTGGAATACACTGCCGGCAGCAGTGGTGGAAGTGGATACAATAGAGTCTTTTAAGAGCCTCTTAGATAGGTACATAGAGCTTAGAAAAACAGACGGCTATACAGTAGGGAAATTCCAGTCAGTTTCTAGAGTAGGTTACATGGTTGGCACAACATTGTGGGCCAAAGGGTCTGTATTGTGCTGTAGATTTCTATGTTCTATGTTTTATGATACAGACAAGAGAAAATCTACAGCTGCTGGAAATCCAAGCAATACCCGCAAAAGTACTGGAGGAAATCAGCAGGCCAGGCAGCATCTATGGAAAAGGGTAAACAGTTGACGTTTTCAGGTCAAGTTGAAGGGTCTCGGCCCAAAACGTCGACTGTACTCTTTTCCATAGATGCTGCCTGACCTGCTGAGTTCCCCCAGCATTTTGAGTCTGTTGCAAAGAGACTTCTTACGCCTTTCCACAGATGCTGCTTGACTTGTTGAGTTCCTTCACATTTTGTGTGTGTTGCTCTGAATTTCCAGCAACTGCAGAATCTCTTGTGTTTGTGATCTGCCAGTGGAAGTGGTTAAGGCAGGAAAAGGAGAATCCTTTAAGAAGAAAAACAACGCACAAAACACTGGAGGAACTCTGCAGATCCAGCTGAATAAACAGTCAGGACTCCAAACAGAAAGGTCTGTTTATTCTCTGCATAGGTACTTCAGAATCAAAATCGGGTTTATTATCATTGGCATATGTCGTGAAATTCGTTAACTTTGCGGCAGCTGTACAATGCAATCATGGAAAAAAGATTGTGAATATACAAGGAGTGGTTGATAAGTTTGTAACCTAAGGTAGAAAGAGTCAATTCTGGAAAACCTAGCACATTTATTTTTCAACATAGTCCCCTCCTACATGTACACACTTAGTCCAGCGGTCGTGGAGCATTCGGATCCCTTCTTTGCAGAAGTGGTCCACAGCAGGGGTGGTTGATAAGTTCGTGGCCTAAGGTAGAAGGAGATGAGTTATTAACCTCAAACTTTCTGCATTATCCCTCAAAGAGTTGAAGCGCACGTGCATGTAACGAGAGCGTCTTAGACCTCCAGGTGGTCGACAGCAGGGGTGATTGATAAGTTCATAGCCTAAGATAGAAGGAGATGAGTTACACAGCTCTTGTTACATGCACGTGCAGTTCAACTCTTGAGTGAAAATGCAGAAAGTTTGAAGTTTCTTCTCATCTCCTTCTACTTTAAGCCATGAATTTATCAATCACCCCTGCTGTGGACCACTTTCTGGAGGTCCAAGACACCGACTTCTACAAAGAAGGGATCCATATGCTCCATGACCGGCTGTACTGTGTGTAAATGTAGGAAAAATAAATGTGCTAGGTTTTCTAAAATTGACTCCTCCTAACTTAGGTCATGAACTTATCAATCACCCCTCATATATTAAGCAGTTAAATTAAGCAAGTAGGCAAAAGTAGAAATAAAAAGTAGTGAGGTATGTCCACGGGTTCAATGCCCATTCAGAAATCCGATGTCAGAGGGGAAGAATTTGTTCCTGAATCACTGACCGTGTGCCTTCAGGATCCTGTACCTCCTCCCTGATGGTAGCAATGAGAAGAGGGCATGACCTGGGTGATGCGGTCGTCAATGATGGATAGAATAGAAGAGAGCAGAACTTTATTGTCACTGCTGAAGACAGTGAGATTACAGTGCTACTCCAGTCCATGCAAAGCAAATATTTACAATGCATGCAGTACAAATTAATTTTTTTTAATTCCCATATTTGCATGCAACAAGTGACTTTGCTGATCCATAGCACTCAAAGGCCATCAGCAAGCCCAGGTGTAGCATTATTCAGCTGCATAATAACCTTTGGGAAGAAGCTGTTTTTCAGTCTTACTGCCTTGGCTAAGATGTTTCTGTATCCCCTACCAGATGGCAGGAGACTGCCTGGCCTGCTGAGTTCCTCCAGCACTTTTGTGTGAGTTGCTCTGGTTTTACAGCATCTGCAGAAGCTCCTGTGTTCCTCATTTAAGAAGCACTTGGTTAGGTACATGGAGAGGGGAATTGGGGGATATGGTTAGGTACATGGAAAGGAGGATGGGAGGATATGGTTAGGTACATGGAATGGAGGATGGGAGGATATGGTTAGGTATATGGAGAGAGGAATTGGGGGATATGGGTAGGTATATGGAGAGGGGGATTGGGGATATGGTTAGGTATATGGAGGGGTGATTGGGGGATATGATTAGGTATATAGAGCGGGGATTGGGGGATATGCTTAGGTATATGGAGAGGGGGATTGGAGGATATGGTTAGGTATATGGAGAGGGGGACTGATGGATATGGTTAGGGACATGGAAAGGGGGATGGGGGAATATGGGTCAAATGCAGGAATGCAGCACTAGCTGGGTGGGCACATTGGTCAGCATGGACGGGTTGGGCCGAAAGGCCTGTACCAGTGCTGTATTACTTTTTGACTCCTGTTTCCTTCTGACAGTAAAAAGAGATGAGCTTTATCTGGCACATATTTATTTTCTGGGTTGGATGGATTGAAAATGCTGGTGTCCGAACTGGAGGCAGGGACGGGCCAGTTGTGCTTTCTGCTCCGTGACACCTACTCCGCTCTCTGTGGCAGTGAGCCTGAGGCTGTGGTCCTGCTCTGCGACGTTTTGCTCCGCTGTGTGTGTGACGAACTGAGCCTGAGGCTGTGGGCTGCTCCAGCTGCTTCAGGCTTTATGGGCTCACTTTCACTCTGAATGCTGTTGCTTGTTTTTATAGTCTGCACGATG
This sequence comes from Mobula hypostoma, assembly GCF_963921235.1. Classification (NCBI taxonomy): domain Eukaryota; kingdom Metazoa; phylum Chordata; class Chondrichthyes; order Myliobatiformes; family Myliobatidae; genus Mobula; species Mobula hypostoma. The sequence goes on from NC_086117.1 coordinate 56,837,940, forward strand.
TGTGTTTATTTTCTCTCGCTCTGTGCATTGGGTGCTTGTTGGATTTTTTTATGGGTTCTTTCGGGTTACTTGTTTCACGGCCGCCCGTAAGCAGACGAATCTCAAGGTTGTATAATTTATACATTGATAATAAATGTACTGAACATTGAACGTACATCAAAACATCGTAACACACAGTGCAGTGCGTCGTTTGCGTCAATGACCAACACGGTCCGAAGATTGTGTTGGGGACAGTCCACAAGGCACACCATACTTCCAGCACCAAAGCAGCATGCCAGAAACCTACGAAGCCCTAACGCGTACATCACTGGACTGTGGGAGGCAACCGGAGCACACAGAGGCCGCGGGAAGAACGTACAAACTCCTTACAGTGGAGGCATTTGAACCCGGGTCACTAGCGCCCTAAAGTGATACACTAACCACTATGCCACAGTGGCCCAGAAAGACTCAATACTTTCATTTTAGAAGCAATCGGAAAGGTTAGCGGAGGGGTGGGGATGGAGGGATAGTGTCCAAACACAGTAAATTGGGGCGAGTTAGGTGGGCCACCATGGACGGGCTGGGCTAAGGCATAGCGGCTAGCATAACGCTTTACAGTGCCAGCAATTGGGGTTCAAGAGGGAGGGGGGAAGAAAGTCCCGGGAAGTTAGAGAAGTCTATGTTCGTCAGGTTGAGGGCTACCCAGACAGAATATGAGGGGTTACTCCTCCAACCTGAGTGTTAGTACAGGAGGCTCTGGAACTGACATGTCAGAATGGGAGTGAGAAGTCAAATTGAAATCGGCGGCCAAAGGGAAATCCCACCTTTTGTGGTGGACGGAGAGTAGGCACTCAATGAAACGGCACTTTTCTGTGATTCGGTGGTATCAAGCTCACCTCTGGGCAGAAGACCTTGGACATGGGCACTGGGGTCACACTGCAGCTCAGTGCAGAGAGAACACTAAGCTTTGAGAAAAACTTCCCACCTTCAGGAACTGGAGCCAGGCCAACCCTGTACTATACTCCTTTGTCCTTCACTGACTTACAAAATATGGACTCCACAAACTATGAATGTCAGGCCCACTCCTGCTGTCACCCCCCCCCCACAGTGCACAAGTAGGCACCTCCCTCTAATAGGATTCACCTACTGCTCGTTCCAGACTCATCACCTGCAGCCTATTTAAACCCAGCTCTCCTCTGCAGTCGTTGTTCACTCAGCAAACCAACCAACTTCATTCAGTCGCCCCCAGCATTCACTCTCACTGTATAAAGTTTACACTGCTGCCTGTTGTGTTTAGTTTCTGTTCTCTCTTGTTTTGTGCCCCCCTCCAATGGCTTGTTATTTTCTGGTCTATTTTCTTGTCAGCATAGTCAGTAAATCCAAGAAACATGATAGAATCAATGAGAGATCACCCCCAGCAGGACAGACAAACAACCAAAGAGCAAAAGTGCAGAAAGCAACAAGCTATGCAAATACAAAAGAAAAAAAATAAAGTAATAAGCAACAAATATCAAGAACATTAGATGAAGAGTCCTTGAAAGTGAGTCCATAGGTTGTCAATAGAAGAGGACATGCCCTCTTCTCATTGATACCATCAGGGAGGGTGTACAGGAGCCCAAAGACACACACTCAATGATTCAGAAACAGCTTCTTCCCCTCTGCCATCAGATTTCCAAATGGTCCATTATAGGTAGCTCATTATAACGCTCTTGCATCATTTATCTATCTATTTGCGTTGTACCTTAAAGTTATTTTTATGTATTGCCCTAGACTGCTGTCACAAAACAACAAACTTCATGAAATATTTCAGTGATAATATACTTGATTCTGATTATGGCTCTTCTCCAGGAGGACCACAATCTTGTCATGGCTTCAAGGCTTGTGTGCCTCAATAACCCAGAGAGCTATGTTGGCTGGAATCAGGGCTTTATGCTTTGCACTCTTGATAGGTTCGCCCGTGCTTAGCAGATGAAAGGGTAGAGGCCAGACTAAGGGTGATCCACCAGTCTTCCAGGTTCAAGGCTAACAACCCTGAATGGTCAAAAAAATCACTATGGAGACTGCAATGAAGATTTCCTCTATGTGGCCAAGGACAGGTAGAGATGGAGGACCTTCATCGTTGCCCTAATTGTCAGTGGCGTAACAGGCAATTAGTTAATAATTAACAATTCTGATTCTAGTTTCCAGTTCCACCTCTCTGGAAAACAACTGTGTGCATTCATCCTAACTATATTCCTCATGAGTTTAAATACATCCACTCCTCAGTCTCCCACACGCCAAGGAATAAAGTCCTAGCCTGCCCCGACCTTTCCCTGAACTTCATAGGCAAGTCCTTGTAAATCTATTAAAGTTCAAAGGTTAACAACAGGAATTCTGCAGATGCTGGAAATTCAAGCAACATACATCAAAGTTGCTGGTGAACGCAGCAGGCCAAGCAGCATCTATAGGAGGAGTCCTGACGAAGGGTCTCGGCCTGAAACGTCGACTGCGCCTCTTCCTATAGATGCTGCTTGGCCTGCTGCGTTCACCAGCAACTTTGATGTAAAGTTCAAAGGTTCCAAAGTTCAAAGTAGAGTTATTATTAAAGTAGAGTACATATCAGAATTGGTTTATTATCACCAGCATATGTCATGATTTTTTTTGCTCTGCAGCAGCAATTCAATCATCATCATCATGGTTCTGTGTCGTGTTGTATGATGTGGGTGATCATGGTCTTCTGTCTGTCTTTAACCTACCTGTGGGGAAGATGCCCGTCACACTGCCGTTCTTATTCTTTTCTCTGTCTATGACCATGGTTGTTCTTGGCAAATATTTCTACACAAGTGGTTTGCCATTGCCTTCTTCTGGGCAGTGACTTTACAAGAGGGGTGACCTCATCCATTATCAATACTCTTCAGAGATTGTCTGCCTGGCGTCAGTGGTCACATGACCAGGACTTGTGATCTGCACCAGCTGCTCAAACGGTCGTCACCACCTTGCCCAGGGGTGGCCTGCAGACTAGTGGAGGAAGAAATACCTTACACCTCCTTTGTTAGAGACGTATCTCCACTCCACCACCCAACATAATAATAAAAAAAACTGTAATTGCAGTAAAAAGTGTATATACACTTAAAATATTAAATTAAATCAGTAGTGCAAAAAGAGAAAAAAAGTAGTGAGGTAGTGTTCGTGGGTTCCATGTCCATTCAGGGATCGGATGGCAGAGGGGAAGAAGCTGTTCCTGAATCATTGAGTGGCTTTAAGCTCCTGTACCTCCTTCCCGATGGTAGCAATGATACAAAAGATTCAAAATACATTTATTATCAAAGTATGTATGCAGAATACAACTCTGAGATTGGTCCTGCCCACAGCTACGAAAGAAGAAAGAGAAGTGGGCGCATCTTGGGTAATGGGGGTCCTTAATGATAGATGCTGCCTTTTACATTCTGTGTATGTCAACCTTGAGGTTCATTTTCTAGTGGGCATTTACAGTAAATACAAAGAAACAATAAAGACCGCACACCACAAGACATACAAATGAGTTAAGTTAAAGTCTGTCCCTAGCCTTATAGGCTCATCAGGCCGGTGTTTATGCCGGTTTCCATGGCATGAAGTGACTGAGAGTACGAGACTCTCCCCCCGCCGGATAGGACGCCAGTCTATCGCGAGGTTAACCCCCAGCATTTTGCTGGTACCCATTTTCAGCTGGGTGGACTGGAGCATTGTGTAGTTAAGTGCTTTGCTCAAGGACGCAACACGCTGCCTCAGCTGAGGCTCGAACTCACGACCTTTAGATTGCTAGTCCAACGCCCTAACCATTTGGCCATGTACCACACTCATCATCATGTGCCCTGTTGTATGGCGTGAGCGATCAAGGTCTTCAGTCTGTCTCTAATCTGAGTACTTCTAAAAAGCTCTTCAAAACTTTTTCCTGTTCATTCCTTGTAACTCATGAATGCCAAGCACTGACGAACAAGACTTTGTCTTCTGTCAACTTTTCCCATCACTGCAAGACATTTGACATGTACTCTTTCATTAGTACATGTCCCAGAACTTCCAACTGCTGTTTTCTGATTGATGATATCAATTCTCTTCTTATTCCAGCTTTTCACAACATCTGTAGAAGTCTGTCAAAGTCTTAGACAAATTTCTAAGAAGGCAGGGGTCTGCTGTGCTTTCTTCTTAATGGCACTCGCATGCTGGGCCAACATGATAACATCGAAGAATTTAAAGTTGCCTACTCTCGCCATCTCTGATCCTCCGATGAGGACTGACTCAAGGGCTTCTGATTTCCTTCTCCTGAAGTCAATCATCAGCTCCTTGGTCTCACTGACATTGAGTGAGAGGTGGTTGTTGTGGCACCCCTCAGCCAGAGTTTCAATCTCCCTCCTACATACGAAAAAGTCTGCAGACGCTGGAAATCCAAAGCAGCACACACAAAATGCTGGAGGAACTCAGCAGGTCAGGCAGCACCTTAATCCAAAGTTTGTCAAAGTTTTAGATGACATGCCGAGCCTTGACAACTTTCTCAGGAAGTAGAGGCGCTGACGTACTTTCTCCCAAACGGTACTAACATGCCGGGGCCAGGACAGATCCTCTGAAATGATAATACCATGGAATTTAAACTTGATGGCCCTCTGCAAACTTGGAGAGATGACTGCAAGCACTAAGCTCTCCACAGCTGACTGCCGACCACTCATTTAGGATATGTACAGAGGCAACAGTTCATTAACTGTTCAGGCAATCTACCTGCAGTGGATGGCATTGAGCTTAATGTGATATTTGGTAAGTGAACGAGAACTTGTAATTATGTTGAGATCCAGAAAAAGATCAAAAATCTGCATGGAATTAAAGTACATCACAACATTAGGTAGAGAAGGAAGTCTTTCAGAACATCAGTAACTTGTGGGTTGAGTTGGTTGTAAAGAAGACAAATGCAATATTAGTATTCACTTCAAGAGGTCTAGAATATAAAAGCAAGGAAGTACAGCACTGTGTAAAGCTAGTTATATACAGTACTGTGTAAAAGTCTTAGGCACATATATACAGCTAGGGTGCCTAAGACTTTTGCACAGTACTGCAGTAATTTTATGTATTGCACTGTACTGCTGCTTCAAAAGAAACAAATTTCATGCCATATGTGAGTGATGATAAACCTGATTCTGATCTGGGTCTCTATTGTGGACTGAGAGTGGGGAGGGGACAGGGAGAGGGGAATCATGGTTGGGAAAAGGGGAAGGGAGAGGGGAGGGAGCGGGAAGCACCAGAGAGACATTCTGTAATGATCAATAAACCAATTGTTTGGAATCAAATTACCTTGCCTGGTGTCTCAGGGCTGGGTGTGTCTGCACCCATGCCATCCTCCCGCCCCTGGCATTCCCTCTCTGCCATCTGTCCCACACCCCTCCCGCGGCGTTCCACCCTCACCATTGACAGCACCCTTTGTTCCCAGCAGATTTATAAACTCACTCTCCGCTCCACGTTGACAAATACAATACTGTGCAAAGGTCCAAGGCACCCCAGCTATATATATGTGCCTGAGACTTTTGCACAGTACTGTAAGTGATTTAAAGATTAGCTTTATGTATCACATGTATATCACAACATACAGTGAAATACGTCATTTTGCATCAATGACCAACATGGTCTGAGGATTGGGCTGGGGGCAGTTCACAAGTGTCACCATGTTCCTAATTCCAGTACAGCATGGCCCCAACGTAACCCAGATGTGTTCCGTATGCTCCCAGTTCCAGTACAGCGTGGCCCCAACGTAACCCAGATGTGTTCCGTATGTTTCCAGTTCCAGTACAGTGTGGCCCCAACGTAACCCAGATGTGTTCCATATGCTCCCAGTTCCAGTACGGCGTGGCCCCAACGTAACCCAGATGTGTTTAGAAAGTGCAAGGCAGCAGGAGATCACATGTGGTCACAGGGAGAATGTACAAAATTCTCTACAGGCACAGCCGTTAAATGACTTGGCCTCCACAACCATCTGTAGCAATGAATTCCACAGATTCACCAGCCTCTGGCGAAAGTAATTTCCCCCCATCTCTGTTCTAAAAGGACACCCTTCAACCATCTGAGACAAAGTCAAAGTTAAGATATATATTATATTGTATTGAGATGAATGTAGAACAGGCCCTTCTGGACTTCTGAGCTACGCCACTCAGCAAACCCCAATTTAATGCGAGTCTGATCACAGGACAATTTACAATGACCAATTAACCTACCAACTGGTGCATCTTTGGACTGTGGGAGGAAACCAGGGCACCCGGAGGAAATCCACGTGGTCACGGGGAGAACGTACAAACTCCTTACAAGCACCGGCGGGAATTGAACTTGTGTCGTCTGTGCTGTAAAGCGCTGTGCTATCTCAGATGAAGTATACACTGTGGTGGGGGAGCACACCAGGTTGTAGTGTCGGGTAGCACAGGGTGCATCTGGACGCACCACTGCCTCATAGGTCCAGATATCCATGTTCAACCCTGACCTCAGCTGCTGCCTGTGTGGAGTTTGCAGACTCTCCTGTGACCGCATGGCTTCCCTCCAGGTGCTCAGGCTTTGTCCCCCTCCCCAAAGGCGGGTTAATGGTCAGGCAGTGGGTGAGTGATGCGGTTTGGGAGGGGGTGGGTGGTAATGTGGGGAGGATGGAATGGGACTCGTGGAGATGGGTGTTTGCTGGGCCTGGTGGGTTGTCTGCCGTGTCTAGTGATCACAGGAAACCTGTGCCAGAGAGTTTTTAAAGCAGAAAAGCCGTTGCACTCTCTCAACCTCGGATATCGGGGTCCAGTGGTGTGGGCAGTCGTCACAAACTGGGATCTTCCTTGGTTGTAGCAGATGACCATGCTGCCTTCTGTGCCTTCTTTCTCCACGGAGCGTTGTAGAACCGCCCTCCTGGCTTTTGGACCTCACCAGCCCAGTCCGCCAGAGCTGACTTCACCTGCTTGGACAGGCTTGTCCCTCTCTCACCGGGGTACGAGGCCACTGTCTACACTCACCTGGTTTAGCCTGGCTGTTGAAACTGTGAACAGTGTGGCCGCTATCACATGCAAACAGCTACTCGGAGCCACAGGTGGGATTTCAGTGCCTGGTTGGGACCAAAGGTGAGTGAGCTGCCCCAGAATGGGCACAACAAGACCCTTCACCAGAGGAGCTACCCCTCCCTGGACACACCCCAGACACCCTGTCCTGGTGCCAAATGAGTACTCCCTGACTCTGTGGAAACTATCGTCTCTTTGACGAAGGCATTCTCCGTGGTGTAACAGACACAGTAACACACTGTAACCTCAGCCGTGTCCAGCATGCTCTCCCTTTACAAGTTCTGGGAGGTGATCGACATTTCTCTTTTCACGTTACAGATGCCTGGGTGCCAAATGGTGCAGGACCAGCTTGCTTCTGTGGGTGTAAAAGTGCTTCTTTCTCTACAAGTTCTTGTATTTAAAGAGCAAAACCCAATTTCTTCCCACTCTCCCTTTTCTGTTTTTCTATTCCCCAGATTGGCTCCTCTGTCACCCCTTCTCTTCTCCTCACCTGCACTATACCTACCCCCCCCTCCACAAAACAACCACCCTTTGGCTTCCCTCCTTCTTCCATATCTCCTAGAATCATTGAGTCATGGAAAAGTACAGAACAGAAACAGGCCCTTTGGCCCATCTAGTCCATGCCAAACCATTTAAACTGTCCATACCCATCCAGCTGTACCGGGACCATAGCCCTCCACGTACCATCCAAACTTCTCTTAAACATTGAAATCGAGTTTGCATGCACAACTTTGACTGGCAGCTCATTCCATACTCTCATCACCCTCTGACTGAAGAAGTTCAACTTTAAACATTTCACCTTTCACCCTTAATCCATAACCTCCAGTTGTAGTCCCACCCAACCTCAGTGGAAAAAGCCCGGTTGCATTTGTCCTGTCTGAACCCCTCATAATTTTGTATACCTCTATCAAATCTCCTCTCATTCTTCTAAGTTCTAAGGAATAAAGTTCTAACCTATTCAATCTTTCATTATAACTCTGGTTCTCCAATTCCGGCAACAGCCTTGTAAATTTTATCTGTACTCTTTCAACTTTATTTGCATCTTTCCTGCAGGTAGTATGCAATGCTCTAAATTAGGGCTCACTGACATCTTATACAACTTCAACATAACATTCCATCTCCTGTACTCAATACTTTGATTTATGAAGGTCAATGTGCCAAAAGCTTTCTCTATGACTCTATCCTCTCCTATCAGATTCCCTCTTCTTCAGCTCCTTACCTTTTCCACCTATCACCTCCCAGTTTCTTATTTCATCCCCTCCCCCACCCACCCACCTGACCCCTCAGCTGGCTTCACCTACCATACGCCAGCTTGTACTCCCTTCCCTCCTCGCCCACCCCAACCTAATCTCCTTATTCCGGTTTCTCCCCTTCCTTTCCAGTTCTGATGACAGATTTTGGCCCAAAACTGTTTATTCCTCTCTGTAGATGCCGCCTGACCTGCTGAGTTCCTCCAGCATTGTGAGCGTGTTGCCCTGGAACCAGAATTACATTTAATATCACTGGCATTTGTTGCCTTGAAGCTGCAGTACACTGCAACATGTAAAAATACCATAAATTACAATAAGCAATACAATACTGTCCGAAAGGCAAATACGTACATGGCTAGGGTGCTAGGCTTTTGCACAGTTTTGTAGTAATTTTACGTATTGCACTGTACTGCAGCCACAAAAAAATCATGTCATATGTAAGTGATGATAAACGTGATTCCGATCTGAGTCTCTATTGTGGACTGAGAGTGGGAAGGGGACAGGGAGAGGGGAATCATGGTTGGGAAAAGGGGAAGGGAGAGGGGAGGGAGCGGGAAGCACCAGAGAGACATTCTGTAATGATCAATAAATGAATTGTTTGGAATTGAATGACCTTGCCTGGTGTCTCATGGCTGAATGTGTCTACACCCCTGCCCCTGGCACTCCTCTGCCACCTGTCCCACACCCCTCCCGCGGTGCTCCACCCTCACCATTCCCCACATCCTTTGCTCCCGCCAGATTTACAAACTCACTCTCTTCTCCATGTTGACAAATACAATTCTGTGCAAAAGTCTTGGACACCCTCACTACAGTACTTTAATGCACCTCAGAATTTTGCACAGTATTCTTTAATAATATGAGAAACTATAAATTAACTACAATAGGAAATATAGATATAATAAAATAAATTAAATATTAGTGCAAAAGGAGAACAAAAAATACTGAGGTAGTGTACATGGGTTCAATGTTCATTCAGAAATCTGATGGTGGTGGGGAAGAAGCTGTTCCTGAATTGTTGAGTGAGAGAGAGAGTGAGTATGTGTGTGTGTGTGAGAGATAGAGAGAGCAGGAGTGTTTGTGTGTCTCTATGTTTGGGTGAGTGTGTCTGTGTCTGTGTTCCTCGTGTGTGTGTGTGTGTGTGTGTGTGTGTGTGTGTGTTTAAAGAGTGATTTGTTGCTTTGGTTAACCAACTATTTTCCAGTAGCTCAGAGAGTGAATGTGAAAAGTGCATTAAAACTGAGATCAGTTTTGAAAGTACTGATTTGACTGTGGTAAGTTGTGGAACATTTTGCAAAGTGGCATGGAGACCTGCTTAGAAATGTAAACACACAAGATTCTTCAGATGCTGGAAATCAAGACCAACACACACAAAATGCTGGGAGAACTCAGCAGCTCAGCCAGCATCTGTGGAATTTAATAAAAAGTCACGTTTCAGGCTGAGACCCTTCATTAGAGTTTTAGAAATGTATGTCCTTCATACAGTACTGTGCAAAAGTCTTAAGCACATATATATATAACTGGGGTGTCCAAGACTTTTACACAATATTTGTCAATGCAGAGAAGACAGCGAGTTTGTAAATCTGGCAGGAGCAAAGGATGTTGAGAATGGTGAGGATGGAGCACCGTGGAAGGAGTGTGGGACGGGTGGCAGAGGAGGAGTGTCAGGGCGGGGGGACGGGATAACATGGGAGTGGACACACCCAGCCCTGAGACACCAGGCTAGGTCATTTGATTCCAAACAATTGGTCTGTTGATCATTACAGAATGTCTCTCTGGTGCTTCCGACTCCCTCCTCTCTCCCTTCCCCTTTTCCCAACCATGATTCCCCTCTCCCTGCCCCCTTCCCACTCTCTGCCCACAATAGAGACACAGATCAGAATCAGGTTTATCATCACTCACATGTGAAATGAAATTTGTTTTCTTTTGCGACAGCAGCACAAAAAATTACTACAGTACTGTGCAAATGTTTTAGGCCCCCTCACTAAATATATATGTACCTAAGACTTTTGCACAGTACTGTATATCAGATAAAGGCATACTAATACCACATCATGAAATGTTCTCATTAGTAATTATTAGTAAACAGTCATTACAAAAATCTGAAGTCAAGGGTTTACCGTACAGGGCGAGCCATGAATGAGGTTGCTATAGGCCAGCATTTATTGTGGTCAGCACGACGCATTACAGTAGAGGTGACCGGGGTTCAATTCCCGCTACTGCCTGTAGGAGTTAGCATGTTCTCCCTATGACCCTGTGTGTTTTCTCCGGGTGCTCCAGTTTCCTCCCACAGTCCAAAGACAGTACGTTAACTGGTCACTGTAAATTAGGATTAGATCGGGGGTTGCTGGGCGGAACAGCTCGAACAGACGGGGCGGCTGTATCTCAATAAATAAATAACTACCCTGAACCGATCTCAGGGGCAGTCACAGGACAGCCACGTTTTAGGGGTCAGGTGTCTCGCACATGACAGACCAGAAAAGGACAACAGTTTTCCTTCCTGAGACAACCTCAGGGGAGGGGGAGGATCCTACAGGAACCTCGCAGTCAACATTTGCACATTATTCCAAACAGAAGAGATTCCACAGACGCTGGAAATCTCGAACAACACACATAAAATGCTGGAGGAACTCAGTAGCTCGAGCAGCATCTATGAAAATGAATAGACGGTCGAAGCTGATGAACGCCCCAATGAAGGGTCTCGGCCCAAAACGGCGACTGTTTATTCCCCTCCGTAGATGCTTCCTGACCTGCTGAGCTCCTCCAGCACATTACGTGCATTGTTTATTCTAAATTATTTAGTTACCTGGAGTTAAATTCCTGGTTACCATGGTAGTGTTGTGGTTAGCACAACACCATCAATCCTCAGGGCTTCGGAGTTCAGTTCTGGTGTCCTCCGTAATCAAGTGTCTACATACCTTTCCGTTACTGCGTGAGTTTTCCCTGGGTGCTCTGGATCCCTCCCACAGGCCAAAGATGTACCCATTAGTGGGTTAATTGGTCACTGTATATTGTCCCAGGATTAGACTAGGGTTAAATCGGTGGGTTGCCTGGTCGTGCGGCCTGTTCCACACTGTACCTCTAAATGTAATAAATAAATTGGTGGGATTTGTACTCAAATGTCGCGGCTGGCAGTCCTATCCTCTGAATTCTAGTCGAGGAAGATTCCCAACAGGCTCCTGAGCCTCATGCATCAACAAGTGGGAAACTACTGCCTGAGCTGTTACCAGTGCCGGAATGTTTGACAATCGCCCGTTAAACCCCTACTCGTTTTCCACATCTTCTAATCACTCCTTGACCCCCCAAGCCTGGGTCTCAGCCCGATGATTTACCCCGGGGAGCGAGTCGGTGGTGATTACCCACTGCCAAAATGCCCAGGGGCATTCCCGTAAACTGGCAGGTGGAGAGTAGGGGACATCCCCACGGTACGTCAGAGCAGTGCTCGCAGTGTATGCGTGTGCTGCTGGCTGATTCATGCTGTTACTCGGTTTATTTGTCGTGTATCTATCGAAACATCAAAATTTACAGTGAAGTGTGTCATATGCATCATTGACCACAGATGTGCTGTCTTTAAACAGTTCTGTGCAAACGTCTTAGGCACATATATAGCTAGGGTAGCATTGTACGTCAGATAAAGGCATATTACTATCACACTGTGAAAATTTCTCAGAAGGCTCAAAATTAGTAAATACTCCTACTCTCCATCCACCACAGAAAGCGGGATCTCCCGGTGGCCACAGATTTCAATTCTACTTCCGATTCTGACATGTCAGTCCATTGCCTCTTCTACTATCACAATGAGCCCACACGCAGGTTGGAGGAGCAACACCTTATATCTGGAAAGCCTCCCACCTGATAGCATGAACATCACTTTCTCTAACCCGATAGGTACCCCCTTCACCATTCCCATTCCTGTTTCCCTCTCTCACCTTATCTCCTTACCTGCCCATCACCTCCCTCTGGTGTTCCTCCCCCTTCCCTTCCTTCCACAGTCTTCTGTCCTCTCCTATCAGATTGCTCCTTCTCCAGCCCTGTATCTCTTTCACCAATCAACTTCCCAGCTCTTTACTTCACACCTCCCCCTCCAGATTTCACCTAGCACCTACCTCCTTCTTCCTCTCCTCCCCCCTCCTTCTTCGTCTGACTCCTTTCACTTTCCTCCTCAGTCCAAAAGGGTCTCGGCCCAAAAAGTTGGCGGTTTACTCTTTTCCATAGATGCTGCCTGATTGCTGAGTTCTTCCAGCATTTTGTGTGTGTTGCTCTGTAAACAGTCATTAAAGACCCTGTTACCATGTTGTTTCTCTAAATAACGTCATTGAACGTTGAGAATGAATTGAATGTTGCTCTTCAGAAAGTGCCCTGGGACACGTGAGGGGGGAGGGCCATCTTCTCCAGCCCAGCTTCGGAGACAGTGCAGCACTCCCTCAGCCTTGCCCTGAGCGCTCACCCAGCAGTTTTTACGTGGGATTTGCGTCAGCCACAGTTCGAGCCGTTGCTCCACAGCCCAAGGGAGCGGGGTTCAGTCCTGCCTGTCTGAAGTTTACGTTCCCTCAGCATGGGTCTCTTCCAGAGCTCTGGTTCCCCCCAGTCTCAAAGATGTCCTGGTAAGGCAACCACAAGAAACCGTGGAGAGTTGTGGACACATCTGAGCACATCACAGGAACCAGTCTCCCCTCCATGGACTCTGTCTGCACCTCGCTGCCTCAGTAAAGCAGCTAGACCCTGACCCACCCTGGACATTCTCTCTCTACCCGGCAGAAGATACTAAAGCCTGAAAGCTCATACAACCAGGCTCAAGGACAGCTTCTACCCCACTGCTGATGGTCCCCTGGTATGATAAGATGGATTCTTGACCTCATAATCTACCTTGCACCCTATTGTCTGTCTGTACTGTGCTTTCTCTGTAACCGTAACACTTTATTCTGCAGTCTGTTACTGTTTTCAGGATTTGCTGGCTGCTCTCTCTGCAGAACCTACTCTTTCTTTGGCATGATGGATGCTGCAAAGAAACGAGCCATCAGGACCATCACAGAGAGCGAGCCTCGATAGGGTGCCTTGTGAGGGGCATAGACAGAGTAGACAGGGAGCTTCTGTTCCCAGGAAAGAAATGTCTAATACCAGAGGGCATGCATTGAAGGTGAGAGGGGGTAGGTTCAAGGGGGATGTGAGGGGTATGTTTTTTACTCAGAGAGTGGCGGATTCCTGGAATGTACTGCCTGGTCTGGTGGTGGAGGCAAATACATTAGAGGCTTTTAAGAGATGTTTGGATAGACACATGGATGTGAGGAAGATGGGAGAGATGGACATAGTGTAGGTGGGAGGGATTAGTGTTCAGGTGTTTCTGATTTGCTTTTTAGCCGGTTCAGCACAACATTGTGGGCCGAATGGCCTGTTCCTAGACTGTACTCTTCTATGTTCTATGTACCAAGCTGTGTGCAATTAGAAGCTGTCATTTACATTTTGATGATGTGTTCTGGAGCTTTGCCATCTCTGATGGAATTTGGTGAGATTTGGAGAGGAGTGCGAGGCCTGGAAGCCTGCAGACGGGGCACGAGCCCCTGATCAACTCCATTACTTCCCTCAGGTTGAAGTGTCAAGGAGGCAAGACCGTGATCGACTCCATTACTTCTCTCCGATTGAGGTGTTGAGGGTGTGAGCCCATTACTTCTCTCTGACTGAGGGGTTGAGCAAGGTTGAAATTGACAAGAATTACAGCAGAGGACAGGTGGTTGTCTAGCACCACCTGCCTGCCTTCCTCTTCCTGTCTCTAGCCACTGCCAGAGGCAAGTCTTGGGGTTCACGTTGCCAGGATTGATCAGCAAGGCTGTGGATTCATTTTGGGGGACGTTGAGGCTCATGTTGAATGTATTCCTGGGTTCTGGTTATTCCTTATTTGTTGTTTCTGAACAGTTTGATCGGGGCAATTGATGCGGACTGGGGTGCTTTGGTGAAGAATGGCCCTGTGGCTTCTGAACTGAACACGACCAGTTTGATGCTTGATATTCTATGTGTTGTCTGCTAGCTTTTTGCCGTTTGCTCAGTTTGTTCTTTTTCTCACGCTTTGGGTGTTTGATGTTTTCTTAAACAAGTTCCATGGTGTCTCTTTATTTCTTGGCTGCCTGTGGGAGGGGGAATCTGAGAGTTGTGTTCCGAAAGTGTCCTTGCATTAACCGGCAAATGTAAACTATCGCTTAGAATAGGGTAATTTAGGGTGGAAAACAGGTCAAAGAGGGAGTTGAAGACAAATCTGAGAGGTAATGAAGTCACAGGGTACAAAGGGAACTGTCAGTAGGGAATGGGGCAGCGAGGGTTGCTGGAAGCTGGTGTGGGCGATGGGCTGAATGGCCTCTGACTATGGTGTAATGTAGTTAGTTCAGGCTGCAACTGGTGCAATGCTTGACTCTGCAGGTGTGGAGTACTTTTATTTGCAGATACAGTGCCAAGTGGGCCCTGCTGGCCCTTTGACCCATGCCACCATCAGCCCCCGTTTTAATCCACAGTAGCACAGCGGTGGCTGCAGTGTCATCTGTAAGGAGCCTGCAACATCCTTCCCGTGTGCACGTGGGTTTCCTCTGGGTGCTCTGGTTTCCTCCCACATTACAAAGACGTACCAGTTGGAAGGATAATTGGCCACTGTAAATTGTCCTGTGATTAGGCGAGGGTTAAATTGGTGGGCTGCTAAGTGGTGCAGCTCATAGGGTCTGTTCTGTGCGATAACTTTAACTAAATAAATAAATCAACTCTAAACCTCTTCCCTGGCACTCCTTCTCTGCCAGCTGTCCCACACCCCTCCCCTGGCACCCCTTCTCTGCCAGCTGTCCCACGCCCCTCCCCTGGCACCCCTTCTCTGCCACCTGTCCCACACCCCTCCCCTGGCACCCCTTCTCTGCCAGCTGTCCCACACCCCTCCCCTGGCACCCCTTCTCTGCCAGCTGTCCCACACCCCTCCCCTGGCACCCCTTCTCTGCCACCTGTCCCACACCCCTCCCCTGGCACTCCTTCTCTGCCACCTGTCCCACACCCCTCCCCTGGCACTCCTTCTCTGCCAGCTGTCCCACACCCCTCCCCTGGCACTCCTTCTCTGCCAGCTGTCCCACATTCCTCCCCTGGCACCCCTTCTCTGCCAGCTGTCCCACACCCCTCCCCTGGCACTACTTCTCTGCCAGCTGTCCCACACCCCTCCCCTGGCACCCCTTCTCTGCCACCTGTCCCACACCCCTCCCCTGGCACCCCTTCTCTGCCAGCTGTCCCACACCCCTCCCCTGGCACCCCTTCTCTGCCAGCTGTCCCACACCCCTCCCCTGGCACTACTTCTCTGCCACCTGTCCCACACCCCTCCCCTGGCACTACTTCTCTGCCACCTGTCCCACATTCCTCCCCTGGCACCCCTTCTCTGCCACCTGTCCCACACCCCTCCCCTGGCACTACTTCTCTGCCACCTGTCCCACATCCCTCCCCTGGCACCCCTTCTCTGCCAGCTGTCCCACACCCCTCCCGCAGCGCCCCACCTTCACCATTCCCAACATCCTTTTCTCTTGTCATATTTACAAACTCGCTCTCCACTCCACGTTGACAAATACAGTCCCATGCAAAAGTCTTCGACACCCTGTCTATATATACATGTGCAGAGGACTGTCTGTGAAAGGGAAGTGCTAGGTTGAAATTGGAGTGGTTTAAAATAGCAGAACATCGTGAGCCAAAGGGCCTGCCTGAGCTGTGTTGTACTGTGCTATTTTCTGTAAATTTCCCATCTTGTGGCAGAGACTTCAGTCATGAGAGGGAGGTTAAATCTATCTTTTCCAGGAGACTCAAGCCTCCTGCAGATTCAGTGGTGAGCTGGGCCAAGGTCTGAAAGGAGGCCCTGGGGTGACTGTGTGTACCTTCGCGTGTTTGGAACGTGGCGCTGGGACGCGGTGTTCCCCGACGTGGTCAGCTGGTCCGGGTCTATTGACAGTTCACACACAGTGAGGTCACAGTGCTGGTCTCCGGCTCCCCGGCCCTCACGCAGTACCTCCGGCTCGAGAGCATAATACTCGACAGTTCGCTGGGCAACTGACCGTGCCAAGTGAAACAGCAGCGAGGTGCGGGAGACTCTCAGCTGACAGGGCAGACTGCTGGAACATATCAGTAAACACCACTCTGACTGCCCATGGGGTCAGCTTGGCTCTGGAAGCGAAAAGCATTGACCACGCTCAACAGGATGTTCCCCAGCACTTGAAAACAGCCATTAGATTGAAGTGTAGAATTGCTATTTTTCTTGTAGTTTAACTTTCCTAAGCAACACAAACACACAGAACGCTGGAGGAACTCAGCAGGTCTGGCAGCATCTATGGAAATGAGTAAACAGTCAACGTTTTGGGCCAAGACCCTTCTTCAGGACTTGGGGGTGGGAGATGCCAGAATAAACAGGTGGGGGGAGGGGAAGGGGGCTAGCTGGAAGGTGATAGGTGAAGCCAGGTAGGTGGGAAAGGTCAAGGGGCTGGAGAAGATTCTGATAGGAGAGGAGAGTGGACAATAAGAGAAAGGGAAGGAGGAGGGGACCCGGGGGAAAAGATAGGCAGGTGAGGAGAAGTAAAAGGTCAGAGTGGGGAGTAGAGGAAGGGGGAGGTGGATATTTTTCACCAGAAGGAGAAATCGATATTCATGCCATCAGGTTAGTGTGTACCCAGACAGAACATAAGGTGTCGCTCCCCCACCCTGAGGATGATACCCTGTCACAAGAGGAGGCCACGTGTCGACACATCAGAATGGGAATGGGAATTGAAATGTTTGCCTGTCGGAAAGTCCTGCTTGTGGTGGATGGAACAGACGTGCTCGATGAAGCGGTCCCCCAATTTATGACAGGTCTCACCAATATAGAGGAGGCCACATTGGGAGCACCAGACAGAATGGATGACCCCAGCAGATTCACAGGTGAAAACTGTAAGAAATTCGCCTGTGAGAACTGTTTGCGAGCTTGTTTGTTTTTTAATATAATCGCCTATATACAGTACTGTGCAAAATTCTTAGGCGCGCACACACACACACACACACACGCACACACACACACACACATATATGTATATGTGTGTGTATATATATATATATATATATGTATATATAAAACAAGAATGCCTAAGTCTTCTTGTCAACATGGAGCGGAGAGCAAGTCTGTAAATCTGACAGGAGTGAAGGATGTTGGGAATGGCGAGGGTGGAGCACTGTGAGATGAGTGTGGGCCGTGTGGCAGGGAATAATTGCCCGGGGCAGACACACCCAGCCCTGAGACACCAGGCAAGGTCATTTGACTTATGTGTGGGAGAGTTTGTAAAGGGGAAAAACCCATTGCACTAGGGCAGTTCCACTCTCTCAACTTCGGAAGTCCAGGCCCAGTGGTATGAGTAGTCGTCACAAACTGGGGTGTTCCTTGCTTCAGTAGATGACTATGACAGCCTCTATGCTTCGTCACTCCCTTCGCTGTCCACGGAGCGATGCAGAACCGCCCTCCCGGCCATTGGATCTCACTGTAGAGCTCACCCCCCAGTCTGCCAGAGCTGACTTCGCATGCCGGGACAGGCATGTCCCTAACTCACTGGGTATGAGGCCGCCGGCTACTCTCGCCCTGTCAAAGCGGTGTGCCGGGGTGTGGCCGCTGTCACATGCAGACAGCTACTTGGAGCCACAGGTGGGAGCTGAGTGTCCAGTGGGGTCCAAAGGTGAGTGAGCTGCCCCAGAATGGACATAACAAGCCCCTTCACCAGAGGAGCTACCCCTCCCTGGACATTCCATACACCCCAATTTTTTTATTATTGCGTTCTTTACGTTATTGTGTTTTTTTTTGGTGCTGCCTCAGTTCTGGAGTGACAATTTTGTTCTCCTTTACACTTGTGTACTGGAAATGATATTAAACAATTTTGAAATATTGAAATTCACTCTCAGTTGCCAATACTTTCAATTACCTAGGGTAGGTTTATTCCAGCTCTTTAACCCTGGAGGCTTGCAACTTAACCCCAACACTTTTGTTCTTTTCATTCTGATCACAGATCTGAGCCCAAATCATCTACTTGTGGCCCAAATTATTGAGATGCAGAAGACCAGCAAGGGTTCAGTGCCGACAACCTGCCTGACGCTTGCTGTGGTGAGGGATGTCTTGCCGCTGCTGGGTACGGTGACTGTGCGTGACGGCCTATCGCTCACTGCGCCGGAGGGAAGGTCTCTGCACTTGAGTAGTCTCTCGTCCCCTCGGCGCTGTCGGAGGGCGTTACCGATGTTCTGCCACTTATGGATTGGACCGTGGACTGTGGGTTCTTTCAGTCCGATGTTTTTATTTTCTGTGTTTACGCCCATTCTTTCTTGTTGCTGCTTGGTGTGATTTGTTAGGTTTCTTTGTGCAGGGGTAGGCAGTTTGGGGGTTGATGTTCCTGTTGCAGTTTGCAGGATTTTTTTTGCTCGGGGGTTTAATAATCGCGTTGCTGTTTTTTCGTGTTACCATTCTTTCTTGTTGCCGTTTGGCACGATTTGTTAGTTTTTTGTGCAGGGGGGTGTTTAGGTTTGATGTTCTTGTCACCGTTGCGCGACTTGTGTTTTTCTTGTGTTGGGGGGGCAGGGTTTGGATGTTTTTCTTTGAACTGACTTTCATGATGTTTCTTCGTTTCGTGGCTATCTGGAGAAGATGAGTCTCAGAGTTGTATACTGCATGCATACTTTGATAATAAATGAACCTTTGAACTCTTTGAATGTTAACACTGAGACCTGAGTGGAAAACTATCCAATGGCTTCAATATCTCTAATATGATAATTTGTTACTTCTACCAACACCTTTCAGAAGTTATGATGCACGTCAAGTTTTTTTCATCCAGCAAAAGTGGGACTTCCTAGTGGCCAAACATATTAATTCCCGTTCCCATTCCCGTTCCGTCATGTGGCCCATGGCCTCTTGTGCAATGATGAGGCCACCCTCAGTGTGGAAAAGCAAAACCTTATATTCCATCTGGGTAGCCTCCAAATGAATATCGATTTTTCATTCCAGTAAAAATATTTTCCCTGCCCCTGCTCCTCTTCTTCTATTCCTCACTCTGGCCACTTCTCACCCGCCTATCACTTCCCCCAGGCCCCCTCCTTCTTCCCTTTCTCCTATGGTCCTCTCCTATCAGATTCCTTCCTCTCCAGCCCTTGACCTTTCCCACCCACCTGGCTTCACCTATCACCTTTCCAGCTAGCCTCCTCCCCCACCTTTATATTCTTTCCCCCTTTCACCTGTTTCCCCCTTTCTTTCCAGTCCAAAAGAACAGCCTTGGCCAGAAACATCGACTGTTTATTCCTTTCTATTGATGTTGCCTAACCTGCTGAGTTCTTCCAGCATTTTGTGTGTTTTTTTAACAGTGGTTTATGACTTAACTCTGTTATTTGTTCCATTTGAGCTTTATTGAATAGTGGTGAAATCTCCTCACAAACTCAAACCCATCTCCACTCCTTCATCCTCCGAATTCTCCGCCCACTTCCAGTCTCAGTTAGACCTGCCCTTGGTTCCTTCAGGTTGTCATAGCTGAGGGTGGTAATGGGGATAAGCTCCCATTACCCATTAAATGCTCCAATGGCGTGTACCTCAAATAGCCTCTGACAACCAAGTCCAGCTTCTGGCCTTCATGTGCGGTTTAGCTACTAAACCCAGCGGAACCATTTCTACCGACAGGAAAATGGGCAAAGGTGGGTTACTAGTGCCTTAAAACCGGTCGCTTCGGGCAGATGGGGCTTGTCAGCCGTGGTTGGCAGCTCATCTAGGAGAAGGAAAACTCTGATCTCAAACCTCCGTTGCCCTGTGGCTATACCCACTCATGGGGAGGTTTTCTGGAGTAAACCCCCTGGGAAAAAATCAGAGCTGGAGTCCATAGGGCATTCCTACATTGAGTTCAACACTGACTGGCAACTTCTGTGATGCTGCTGGTGCCAAACTGTATGAGTGTCTGTTGATCTTTTGGGTTCATCAGCTGTGTGAAGAGGGGAAGCTTGCTCCACGGGCACCAGCTTGCTCTCCATATCGTACTACCCAGGCTGCATATGTAGACAGCTAGGACACTGCATCCATGATCGACTCAGACCAGCAAAGGCCTCACGCTGCCTTGATAAACAGATTATCAGATTAATTTGGTTGTGGTTTGAGTTTACAGTCAGATGCAAAGAGAAACTTACCTGCAGTGGCATCCCAGATAAGCAGCATTCATAAGAAAAACTTAAATATGCTGTCAATTCAAGAAAGTTTGCAGATGCCAGAAATCCAGAGCAACACACACAAAATGGTGAAGGAACTCAACAGGTCAGGCAGCATCTATGGAAATGAATAGATAGCCGATGTTCTTCAGGACTGGAAAGGAAGGGGGAAGATGCAAGAATTAAAAGTTGGGGGGCCGGGAAGAAGGCTAGCTGGAAGGAGAAAGATGAAGCCAGGTGGGTGGGAAAGTTAAAGGGCTGGAGAAGAAAGAATCTGAAAGGAGAGGTGAGTGGACCATAGGAAAAAGGGAAAGAGGAAGCAATTAAAAACCTATCTTCCTTCGCTTTAAATATACCCAATGACTTGGTCTCCACACCCATCCATGGCAATGAATTCCACAGATTCACCACCCTCTGGCTCAAGAAATTCCTCCTCACCTCTGTTCTAAATGGATGTTTCTCTGTTCTGATGCTGTGTCCTCTGGTCCTAGACTCCTCCACCATAGGAAATGTCCTCTCCACGATATTCAATGTTTGGTAGGTTTCAACGAGATTCCACCTCTCTCCCCTCCCCCCCATTGTTCTACACTCCAGCAAGCACAGGGGCAGAGCCATCAAACGCTCCTCATGTGTTAACCCCTTCATTCCCGGGATCATTCTCAGGAACCTCCTCACATAT
The DNA here is from genome assembly GCF_963921235.1 of Mobula hypostoma. Taxonomy (NCBI): domain Eukaryota; kingdom Metazoa; phylum Chordata; class Chondrichthyes; order Myliobatiformes; family Myliobatidae; genus Mobula; species Mobula hypostoma. The sequence goes on from NC_086117.1 coordinate 56,859,050, forward strand.
CCCCATTATGACTGCCACACACTATTGTCAAAAATTCATCAATGAGGACAGCACAGAGACATGATCATTAGCTCAGTGCTTTACAGTGACAGCAATTAATGCTCACCAGAACATCAAAACATACAGGAAAATTATCCATTTTACATCATTGACCCATACAATACAAGGATGTGCTGGGGGCAGCCCACAAGTATCATCAGGCACCAACATAGCATGCCCACAACTCACCAGCACTAATCTGTAAGTCTTTGGACAGCACAAGGAAATGGGAGCTCCCAGAGGAAACCCACAGAGAGACGTACAAACTCCTCACAAACTGGTGCTTCAAGAAACAGTAGAGCTTCTTGTCAGCAGGATTGAGTGCAAACATTAGGAGCTATACTTTACTTCTGTAGGACCCTGAACTGAACACTGATCTCGGCACTGTAAAGTGTTGTGTGAACCACTGACTACATTTTACTTAGCAAAGCACTCGCGAGAGTCCATAACTTTTTATCAAGTTATCCCTCCCGGCACTTATCCCTGCAAGTGACCTAAATGCTACACCTGCCCATTCACTTCCTCCCTCACCTCCATTCAGAGCCACACCTGTCCATTCACCTCCTCCCTCACCTCCATTCAGGGCCACACCTGCCCATTCACCTCCTCCCTCACCTCCATTCAGGGCCACACCTGCCCATTCACCTCCTCCCTCACCTCCATTCAGGGCCACACCTGTCCATTCACCTCCTCCCTCTCCTCCATTCAGGGCCACACCTGCCCATTCACCTCCTCCCTCACCTCCATTCAGGACCACACCTGCCCATTCACCTCCTCCCTCACCCCCATTCAGGGCCACATCTGTCCATTCACCTCCTCCCTCACCCCCATTCAGGGCCACACCTGTCCATTCACCTCCTCCCTCACCTCCATTCAGGGCCACACCTGCCCGTTCACCTCCTCCCTCACCTCCATTCAGGGCCACACCTGTCTGTTCACCTCCTCCCTCACCTCCATTCAGGACCACACCTGCCCATTCATCTCCTCCCTCAGCTCCATTCAGGGCCACACCTGCCCATTCACCTCCTCCCTCACCTCCATTCAGGGCCACACCTGCCCATTCACATCCTACCTCACCTCCATTCAGGGCCACACCTGCCCGTTCACCTCCTCCCTCACCTCCCTTCAGGGCCACATCTGTCCATTCACCTCCTCCCTCACCTCCATTCAGGGCCACACCTGCCCATTCACCTCCTCCCTCACCTCCATTCAGGGCCACACCTGCCCATTCACCTCCTCCCTCACCTCCATTCAGGGCCACACCTGTCCATTCACCTCCTCCCTCTCCTCCATTCAGGGCCACACCTGCCCATTCACCTCCTCCCTCACCTCCATTCAGGACCACACCTGCCCATTCACCTCCTCCCTCACCCCCATTCAGGGCCACATCTGTCCATTCACCTCCTCCCTCACCCCCATTCAGGGCCACACCTGTCCATTCACCTCCTCCCTCACCTCCATTCAGGGCCACACCTGCCCGTTCACCTCCTCCCTCACCTCCATTCAGGGCCACACCTGTCTGTTCACCTCCTCCCTCACCTCCATTCAGGACCACACCTGCCCATTCATCTCCTCCCTCAGCTCCATTCAGGGCCACACCTGCCCATTCACCTCCTCCCTCACCTCCATTCAGGGCCACACCTGCCCGTTCACCTCCTCCCTCACCTCCATTCAGGGCCACACCTGCCCGTTCACCTCCTCCCTCACCTCCCTTCAGGGCCACATCTGTCCATTCACCTCCTCCCTCAGCTCCATTCAGGGCCACATCTGTCCATTCACCTCCTCCCTCATCTCCATTCAAGTCCCCAAACAGTCCTTCCAGGTGAGGCAACACTTCACCTGCGGATCTGCTGGCATCGTCTATTGTGTCCAGTGTTCCTGATGTGGCTTCTTCGACCTAGGTGAGACCCGTCATGAAATGGGGGACCGCTTCATCGAACATCTTTGCTCCATCCACCGAAGGCGGAACTTCCCAGTGGCCAAACATTTTAATTCCCATTCCCATTCCTGTTCTGACATGTTGGTCCATGGCCTCCTCTTGTGCCATGATGAGACCACCCTCAGGGTGGAGGAGCAACACTTTATATTCCACTTGGATAACCTCCAACCTAATGGCATGAATATCGATTTCTCCTTCCAGTAAAAAAATTCTCTCCCCTTCTTGTCTTCTATTCCCCACTCTGGCCCTTACCTCTCCTCACCTGCCTATCACCTCCCCCTGGGTCCCTTTCTCCTATAGTCCACTCTCCTCTCCTATCAGATTCCACCCCTTGACCTTTCCCACCCCCTGGCTTCACCTAATACCTTCTACCATCCCCCCTCTCCCCCACGTTTTTATTCTGGCATCTTTCCCCTTCATTTCCAGTCCCGATGAAGGGTCTCTGCCCGAAATGTCAACTGCTTATTCATTTCTGTAGGTGCTGCCTGACTTGCTGAGTTCCTTCAACATTTTTGTGTGTGTTGCTCTGGATTTCCTGCATCTGCAGAATTGTTCATGTTTATGGATTTTTTGTTTAGATTGGTGGTTAACGGTTATTTAATCAGATGACTAAGTCAAGTGGGCTTTCTGCAGTAAAAAGGATTGAGAAGGCACGACAGCCGTGTTTGCACTGGGAGTGAAAAAGCTGTTACGTATGCCAGCCCCACATATTTAGATAGATGATTCATCTCTCACTGTAGCACTGCTAATTCAATAATCCCTGTTTCAACAGTGGTAAAGGTCTTAATATTCCTATCTATTTCTTGAATTCCCTTGTGTTCGGAAGATTAAGCAATGAATAAAAGGGGCATTTCAGCCAATCAGAGGTGTTGATCAGATTGTGTGAAGGAAGCAGCTTTCTGCAGAGGGAAGGGTCCAGATTATATAGTTTAAGGAAAGTACAGCATAGAAACAGGCCCTTCAGCCCATCTAGTACATGCTGAAATAGTAATCTGCCTACTCCCATCAGCCTGCACCAGGATCAGAGCCCTCCATACCCCTACCATCCATATACCTATCCAAACTTCTCTTAATCTTGAAAGCAAGTTCACATGCACCGCTTGCACTGGCAGCTCGTTCCACAATCTCAGTGAGGAAGTTTCCCCTCATGTTCCCCTTAAACTTTTCGCCTTTCACCCTTAACCCATGGCCTCTGGTTGTAGCCCCACCAAATCTCAGTGAATAAGCATGCTTGTACTTATCCTGTCCATAGCCTTCATAAATGTGTATACCTCTATCAAATCTCCTCTCAATCTTCTACATTCGAAGGAACAAAGTTCTAATCTATTCAATTTTTCCTTATATCTCAGGGTCTCCAGTCCTGGCAACATCATTGTAAATTTTCTCTGTACTCTTTCAACCTTATTTACATCTTTCCTGTAGGTAGGTGACCAAAACTGCGCACAGTACTCCAAATGAGGCCTCACCCATGTCTTATACAACTTCACAATAACATCCATCTCCTGTACTCAGTACCTTGACTTAAGAAGGTCAATGTGCCAAATATATTCTTTATGACCCTATCTACCTGTGATTCCACTTTCAATGAATTATGGACCTGTATTCCCAGATCCCTTTGTTCTACCACACTCCTCAGTGCCCCACAGTTCACCATGTAGTCAAAGGATGTATTCAAATTAAGAAAGATTGGGAAACACTTTCTCACACAAACTAGAATTCAAAGCTTCACATGGAATGGGCCCAGGCCGTTCAGCCCATCAAATCCATACTGAACATCAGACACCCAGTGACAAAAAGCATAGTACATAGAGACGAGAACACAGAACATCACGGTACTGGCCCTTCAGCCCACAATGGTGTACCGACCTTTTAACCTACCCTGAGATCATTCTAATACCTTGGGCCTACACAGCCCTGTGCATATCTGACAAAGCTGGGCCCCATAACAAAGAAAGGATGTGCTGGCATTGGAGAGGGTCCAGACAATGCTAACGAGAATGATCCCAGGAACAAAAGGGTTAATGTCTGAGGTGCAGTTGATGGCTCTGGGCCTGTACTCACTGGAATTCAGAAGAATGAGGTGGTAATCTTTATTTGTTTGCTGAGATACAGCACCAAACAGGCCCTTCGAGCCACACCGCCCAGCAATCTCCAACTGAACCCCGGACAATTTGTAATGACCAATTGACCTACTAACCAGTACGTCTTTGGAAATGTGGAAGGAAACTGGAAACCCACACTGACACAGGGATAATGTACAGGCAGCAGCAGGAGTTGAACTGTAAAGTGTTGTGCTAACCACTACACTACTGTGATGCCTTCCCATTGGAACCGACTGAAAATTGGAAAGCCCGGATTGAATGCACATGGATAAGCATCTTGCCAGTAGTGGGAGAGTCGAGGACCGGAGGGCACACCTTCAGAATAGCAGTTTTTCATTAAATGTCCTTAAAGTATCTGCCTCTACCGGAACTCCTGGCAGGGCATATCACACTCTCACCAGGTTCTTTTCAGAAAACGTACTTGTGATATCCCCTGTACGTGCAAACAGTGAGCTGTTGGCCTCTCCTCTCGCTGTGGCAGGAGCGAAATCTCTCTTTCTCCCTCATTACTGAGAGAGAGAGCCTGTCGGAGATGTCGAAGTGTTTTTGATGGACTCTGGGTCATGGTCTCACTGAAGGCTTTGCTATTGCTTGAGTGGCCGATAGTGGTGGTGGGGCTGATGCTTTTGCTGGGGTAAGGGGAGGAGGGGAGGGTTTTGCTGGGGTAAGTGGGGGGGGAGGGTTTTGCTGGGATAAGAGGGAGGAGGGGGGAGGGTTTTGCTGGGGTAAGTGGGAGGAGGAAAGGGTTTTGCTGGGGTAAGTGGGAGGAGGAGAGAGTTTTGGTGGGGTAAGTGGGAGGAGGGGGAGGGTTTTGCTGGGGTAAGGGGAGGAGGGGAGGGTTTTGCTGGGGTAATGGGGAGGAGGGGGGAGGGTTTTGCTGGGGTAAGTGGGAGGGGGAGAGGGTTTTGCTGGGGTAAGTGGGAGTGGGGGAGGGTTTTGCTGGAGTAAGTGGGAGGAGGGGGGAGGGTTTTGGTGGGGTAAGTGGGAGGAGGGGGGAGGGTTTTGCTGGGGTAAGGGGAGGAGGGGAGGGTTTTGCTGGGGTAATGGGAGGAGGGGAGGGTTTTGCTGGGGTAAGGGGAGGAGGGGGAGGGTTTTGCTGGGGTAAGTGGGAGGAGGGGGAGAGTTTTGCTGGGGTAAGGGGAGGAGGGGAGGGTTTTGCTGGATTAAGGGGAGGAGGGCGGGGTTTTGCTGGGGTAAGTGGGGGGGAGGGTTTCGCTGGGGTAAGGGGAGAAGGGGAGGGTTTTGCTGTGGTAAGGGGAGGAGGGGTGAGGGTTTTGCTGGGGTAAGTGGGAGGAAGAGGGAGGGTTTTGATAGGGTAAGTGGGAGGAGAGGGGAGGGTATTGCCGGGGTAAGTGGGAGGAGGGGGGAGGGTTTTGCTGGGGTAACTGGGAGGAGGGGAGGGTTTTGCCGGGGTAAGTGGGATGGGGGGAGGGTTTTGCTGGGGTAAGTGGGCGTGGGGGATGGTTTTGCTGGTGTAAGTGGGAGGAGGGGGGAGGGTTTTGCTGGGGTAAGTGGGAGGAGGGGGAGAGTTTTGCTGGGATAAGGGGAGGAGGGGAGTGTTTGCTGAGGTAAGTGGGAGGAGGGGAGAGGGTTTTGCTGGGGTATGTGGGAGGAGGGGAGGGTTTTGCCGGGGTAAGTGGGAGTGGGGGAGGGTTTTGCTGGGGTATGTGGGAGTGGGGGAGGGTTTTGCTGGGGTAAGTGGGAGGAGGGGGGAGGGTTTTGCTGGGGTAAGTTGGAGGGTTTTTCTGGGGTAAGATGAGGGGGTGAGGTTTCTGCTGGGGTAAGTGGGAGGAGGGGGAGGGTTTTGCTGGGGTAAGTGGGAGTGGAGGAGGGTTTATCTGGGGTAAGTGGGAGGAGGGGAGGGATTTGCTGGGGTAAGTGGGAGTAGGGGGAGGGTTTTGCTAGGGTAAGGGGAGGAGGGGAGGGTTTTGCTGGGGTAAGTGGGAGGAGGGGAGGTGTTTGCTTGGGTAACTGGGAGGTTGGGAGGTTTTTGCTGGGCTATGTGGGAGTGGAGGAGGGTTTTACTGAGTTAAGTGGGAGGGGTGAGGGTTTTGCTGGGGTAAGTGGGAGGAGGGGGGAGGGTTCTGCTGGTGTAAGTGGGAGGAGGGGGTGGGATTTTGCTGGGGTAAGTGGGAGGAGTGGGTGGGTTTTGATGGAGTAAGTGAGAAGAGAGGATGGGTTTTGCTGGGGTAAGTGGGAGGAGGGGGAGGGTTTTTGCTGGGGTAAGTGGGAGGACAGAGGAGTGTTTTGCTGGGGTAAGTGGGAGGGGGGAAGGTTTTGCTGGGGCAAGTGGGAGGAGGGAGTAGAGTTTTGCTGGGGTAAGTGGGAGGAGGGGAGGGATTTGCTGGGGTAAGTGGGAGTAGGGGGTGGGTTTTGCTAGGGTAAGGGGAGGAGGGGAGGGTTTTGCTGGGGTAAGTGGGAGGAGGGGGGATGGTTTTGCTGTGGTAAGTAGGAGGAGGGCGGAGCGTTTTGCTGGTGTAACTGGGTGGAGGGGGGAGGGTTCTGCTGGGGTAAGTCGGAGGAGGGGGTGGGTTTTTGCTGGGATAAGTAGGAGGAGGGGGTGGGTTTTGATGGAGTAAGTGAGTGGAGAGGATTGGTTTTGCTGGGGTAAGTGGGAGGGGGAGGAGGGTTTTTGCTGGGGTAAGTGGGAGGAGGGATTAGAGTTTTGCTTTGGTAAGTGGGAGGAGGGGGCACTGTTTTTGCTGGGGTAAGTGGGAGGAGGAGGGGAGGGTTTTGCTGGGGTAAGTGGGAGAGGCGGGAGTGTTTTGCTGGGGTAAGTGGGAGGAGGGGGAGGGTTTTGCTGGGGTAAGGGGAGGAGGGGAGGGTTTTGCTGGGGTAAGTGGGAGGAGGGGGGAGGGTTTTGCTGGGGTATGTGGGAGGAGGGGGGAGGGTTTTCCTGTGTTAAGGGGAGTAGGGGAGTGTTTTGCTGGGGTCAGTGGGAGTGGGGGAGGGTTTTGCTGGGGTAAGTGGGAGGAGGGGAGGGTTTTGCTGGGGTAAGTGGGAGGGTTTTGCTGGGTTAAGTGGGAGGTGGAGGAGGGTTTTTGCTGGGGTAAGTGGGAGGAGGGGGCAGTGTTTTTGCTGGGGTAAGTGGGAGGAGGGGGTATGGTTTTGCTGGGGTAAGTGGGAGGAGGGGGATGGTTTTGCTGGGGTAAGTGGGAGGAGGGGGGATGGTTTTGCTGGAGTAAGTGGGAGGAGTGGGTGGGTTTTGCTGGGGTAAGGGGAGGAGGGGAGGGTTTTGCTGGGGTAAGTGGGAGGAGGGGGGAGTGTTTTGCCTGGGTAAGTGGGAGGAGGAGTGTAGGGTTTTTCTGGGGTAAGTGGGAGTTCGGGAGGGTTTTGCTGGGGTAAGTGGGAGGAGGGGGGATGGTTTTGCTGGGGTAAGTGGGAGGAGGGGGGATGGTCTTGCTGGAGTAAGTGGGAGGAGTGGGAGGGTTTTGCTGGGGTAAGGGGAGGAGGGGAGGGTTTTGCTGGAGTAAGTGGGAGGAGGGGGGAGGGTTTTGCTGGGGTTAGTGGGAGGAGGAGTGTAGGGTTTTGCTGGGGTAAGTGGGAGGAGGGGGTATGGTTTTGCTGGGGTAAGTGGGAGGAGGGGGGATGGTTTTGCTGGGGTAAGTGGGAGGAGGGGGGAGGGTTTTGCTGGGGTATGTGGGAGGGGGGGAGGTTTTTGCTGGGGTAAGTGGGAGTGGGGGAGGGTTTTGCTGGGGTAAGGGGAGGAGGGGAGGGTTTTGCTGGGGTAAGTGGGAGGAGGGGGGCGGGTTTTGCTGGGGTAAGTGGGAGGAGGAGTGTAGGGTTTTGCTGGGGTAAGTGGGAGGAGGGGGGATGGTTTTGCTGGGGTAAGTTGGAGGAGGGGGGATGGTTTTGCTGGAGTAAGTGGGAGGAGTGGGAGGGTTTTGCTGGGGTAAGGGGAGGAGGGGAGGGTTTTGCTGGGGTAAGTGGGAGGAGGAGTGTAGGGTTTTTCTGGGGTAAGTGGGAGTGGGGGAGGGTTTTGCTGGGGTAAGTGGGAGGAGGGGGGATGGTTTTGCTGGGGTAAGTGGGAGGAGGGGGGATGGTTTTGCTGGAGTAAGTGGGAGGAGTGGGAGGGTTTTGCTGGGGTAAGGGGAGGAGGGGAGGGTTTTGCTGGGGTAAGTGGGAGGAGGGGGGATGGTCTTGCTGGAGTAAGTGGGAGGAGTGGGAGGGTTTTGCTGGGGTAAGGGGAGGAGGGGAGGGTTTTGCTGGGGCAAGTGGGAGGAGGGGGGAGGGTTTTGCTGGGGTAAGTGGGAGGAGGGGGGAGGGTTTTGCTGGGGTAAGTGGGAGGAGGGGAGGGTTTTGCTGGGGTAAGTGGGAGGGGGGAGGGTTTTGCTGGGGTAAGTGGGAGGAGGAGTGTAGGGTTTTGCTGGGGTAAGTGGGAGTAGTGGGGGGAGGGCTGTTGCTTTTCCTGCAGCTTGATCATGGGAGGTGGTAGGGGGCTTTGAGATTCTAACGTTTTCCAGTCACTTATTCTTTGCGGGTCTTCTGTTTTCATGTATGTTTGTGAAGAAACGGAAAGTCAGGCTGTGTACCCTATACATTCTCCGATATTAAATGGAACCATTGGACCATACATTCCTCACCTTAAAATTATGCCCCATTGTATTAGTCATTTACACCCTGGGAAAAAGTCTCTGGGTGACCACTCGATCTATTCTCTTACCATCTTAAACACTTCTATCAAGTGACCTCTCATCCTCCTCTCAAAAGAGAAAAGCCCTAGCTTACTCAACCTTTCCTCATAAGGTATGCTCTCCACTCCAGGTAAATATTTACACCAGTCCTATTTATTGCTACCCACGTTCCCATCTGCTCCCCACACATTCTACCCCTCACGCACATGATTTACAGTGGACAGTTGACACACCAACACTTCTACCTCATAAGTCATCACACCTCCCACCAATTTTTACAGGCGCACCAGAAACAGCATCCTATTCAGATGCATCATGGTTTGGTACAGCAACTGTTCTGCAGGAAAGTTCAAAGTCCAAAGTAAATCCATTATCAAAGGACACATATATCACCATGTACAACCCTGAGATACATTTTCTTGCAGACATAATAAATCCAACAACCATAATAGAATCAATGGAAAATTGCTCCAACTTGGGCTTTCAGCCAGTGTGCAGAAGGCAACAAACTGTGCTAATGCAAAAAGAAAAATATATATTAATAATGAATAAATAAGCAATAACTATCAAGAACATGAAATGAAGAGTCCTTGAAAGTAAGTCCATAGGTTGTGGGAACATTTCAGTGATGAGGCAAGTGAAGTTGAGTGAAGTTATCCCCTTTGGTTCAAGAGTCTGATGGTTGAGGGGTAATAATTGTTGCTGATCCTGGTGGTGAGAGTCCTGAGGCTCCTGTACCTTATTCCTGATGGCAGCAGTGAGAAGAGAGCATGTTCTGAGTAGCAACACACATCAAAGTTGCTGGTGAACGCAGCAGGCCAGGCAGCATCTCTAGGAAGAGGTACAGTCGACGTTTCGGGCCGAGACCCTTTGTCAGGACTAACTGAAGGAAGAGCTAGTAAGAGATTCTCGAGCTAGAAGCTAGAAGGGTCTCAGCCCAAAACATCGACTGTACCTCTTCCTGGGGATGCTGCCTAGCCTGCTGTGTTCACCAGCAACTTTGATGTGTGTTGCTTGAATTTCCAGCATCTGCAGAATTCCTCGAGTTTATGTTCTGAGTGGGAAGGGTCCCTCATAATGGATGTTGCTTTCCTCCGACAATGTTTCCTGTAGATGTGCTCAATGGTGCAGAGGGCTTTATCCATGATGGACTGGGCCGTACCCTCTACCTTTTGTAGGATTTTCCATTCAAGGGCATTGGTGTTTCCATACCATGCTGTGAAGCAGCCAGTCAATATACTCTCCACCACACGTGATCTATAGAAGTTTGTCAAAGTTTTGGATATCATGCAAAATTTTTGCAAATTCATACAGAAAAAAAGGTGCTTCCGTGCTTTCTTCATAATGCCACCTATGTGCTGGGCCCAGGACAGGTCCTCTGAAATGATAACACTGGAATTTAAAGTGGCTGACTCTCTCCACCTCTGATCCCCCAGTGAAGCCTCTCATGGGCCTCTGGTTTCCTTCTCCTGAAGTCAATAATCAGCTCCTTGGTCTTGCTGATGTGGAGTAAGAGGTTGTTATTTCAGCACCACTCAGCCAGATTTTCAATCTCCCTCCTGGATGCTGATTCATCACCACCTTTGATTCGTCCTACAACAGTCATGTCGTCAGCAAGCTTGAATATGGCATTGGAGCTGTGCTTAGCCACACAATCATCAGTGTAAACTGTAAACTGTAGGGAGTTGTAGACACCCCTCATACAGTAACCCTTTCATTCCCGGGATCATTCTCATAAACTGGAGCACCCAGAGGGAACACACACAGTTGACAGGAAGAATGTACAAGCTTCTTACAGACATCACCAGAAATGAACTCTGAAATCTGAGCTGTAATAATGTCACAGTAACCCCTATGCTATCATGATTCCCATGTGAGACCAAGATTCCGTCATATTGTACTAGGGTACAATAGGATGGATTCTATCATTCAACGGTCTTATCACAGCGGGATAGAAGGTATCCTTGAACCTGGTGGGATTTCAGGCTTTTGTATCTTCTGCCGGATGGGAGGCAGGAGAAGGAAGAACGTCGGGGTGGGAGGGGTCTTTAATTATGATGGCTGCTTTACTGAGGCGGTGAGAAGTACAGACAGAGTCCATGGAGGAAGACTGATTTCTGTGATTAGCTGAGCTGCCATCGGGTGGCTCTGGGTCTGTACTCGTTGGTGTTTCAAAGGATGAAGGGGGATCTCACTGAAACCTACTAAATTTGAAAGGCTTAAAAAGAATGGATGTGGAGAGGATGTTTTCAATAATGAGCATGACTGGTACCACATGACACAGCCTCAGAATGGAGGGACGTCCCTTCAGAACAGAGATGAGGAGCAATTTCTTTAGCCAGAGGATGATGAATCTGTGGAACTCATTGTCACAGACAGCTGCGGAGGTCAGCCATTGGGTATACTTAAAGTGGAGGTTGATAAGTTATTGATTAGTCAGGGCATCAAAGACTATGGAGAGAAGGAAGGAGAATTGGTTTGAGAGAGATAATAAATCAGCCATGATCAAATGGCAGAGTTGACTCGATGGGCCCAATGGCCAAATTCGGCTCCTTTGTCTCATGGCGTTATAGACAGAGAGTCAGAAATGCTCTACAGTGCCAACGACCCGGGTTCAATTCCACCTCTGTCTGTAAGGAGTTTGTGCCTTCTCTCCTCGACTGCATGGGTTTCCTCCCAGTGATCTGGTTTCCTCCCACATTCCAAAGACATATGGGTAAGGAGGTTAATCGGTCACATGGGTGTAATTGGGCAGCACAGGCTCATTGGGCCAGAAGAGCTGAATCTCTAAATAATATAATAGTTGTGCTGTAACATGAACAAAATCACTGGAGACACTGAAGCTGATGAACACAGATGTGCTTTATTCAGCAAAATGAGACACTCTCGGAGGAAAAGGCCTCCCAACTCAGTATTACATGATGTTTTCATATGCTAAGGATCAAAGGTAACAACAGGACAATTCTATAGTTACAATGTATCTACAATGCTTCCTTTGAATTACATATAGTTTTCAAACATCTCCTTCTTCACACCCGCACTCCCGACACCCAGAATGAATGTTAATCACCATTGTCTGGTTTACAATCAATTCTAGTCCATGGTTCTGTGAAAACTATTGTTCAGGGATGCCTTTTTTGTTTACAATCTACATTCATGTCTGAAGAATGGCTGCTGTTTAATTAATATTTTTTATATACTCTATCTCCAGAATATGCCTAACAGTTGTAATGGGAAAAATTATTGCTGTTTGTCTGTATTACCAGAGGGGAGTGAGGGTTCCAGGCACAGCACTCCGTGCTCTAGTTCTGGTTACACACCAGCACACTCCAATTTTGACAGAATAGAATCAATGAAAAACTACACACAAAGACGGCCAGACTAGTGTGCAGAAGAAGTCCACAGAACCATAGAACACTACAGCACAGAAACAGGCCTTTTGGCCCTTCTTGGCTGTGCCAAACTATTTTTCTGCCTAGTCCCACTGAACTGCACCTGGACCATATCCCTCCATACACCTCTCATCCATATTTGTCCAAGTTTTTCTTAAATGTTAAAAGTAAGCCCGAATTTACCACTTCATCTGGCAGCTCATTCCACACTCACACCACTCTCTGTGTGAAGAAGCACCCCCCATGTTCCCTTTAAACTTTTCCCCCTTCACCCTTAACCCATGTCCTCTGGTTTTTTTCTCCCCTTGCCTCAGTGGAAAAAGCCTGCTTGCATTCACTCTATCTATACCCATCATAATTTTATATACCTCTATCAAATCTCCCCTCATTCTTCTACGCTCCAGGGAATAAAGTCCTAACCTATTCAACCTTTCTCTGTAACTCAGTTTTTCAAATCCCGGCAACATCCTTGTAAACCTTCTCTGCACTCTTTCAACCTTATTAATATCCTTCCTGTAATTTGGTGACCAAAACTGCACACAATACTCCAAATTCGGCCTCAGCAATGCCTTATACAACCTCACCATAACATTTCAACTCTTATACTCAATACTTTGATTTATAAAGGCCAATGTACCAAAAGCTCTCTTTACGACCCTATCTACCTGTGACACCACTTTTAGGGAATTTTGTATCTGTATTCCCAGATCCCTCTGTTCTACTGCACTCCTCAGTATGTTTACCTTGTATGTTCTACCTTGGTTTGTCCTTCCAACGTGCAATACCTCACACTTGTCTGTATTAAACTCCATCTGCCATTTTTCAACCCATTTTTCCAGCTGGTCCAAGTCCCTCTGCAAGCTTTGAAAATCTTCCTCACTGTCCACTACACCTCCAATCTTTGTATCATCAGCAAATTTGCTGATCCAGATTACCACATTATCATCCAGATCATTGATATAGCATGGACCCAGCATTGATTCCTGTGGCACACCACTAGTCACAGGCCTCCACTCAGAGAAGCAATCCTCCACTACCACTCTCTGGCTCCTTCCATTGAGCCAATGTCTAATCCAATTTACTACTTCTCCATGTATACCTAGCAACTGAACCTCCCTAACTAACCTCCCATGCGGGACCTTGTCAAAGGCCTTACTGAAGTCCATGTAGACAACGTCCACTGCCTTCCCTTCATCCACTTTCCTGGTAACCTCCAGAAGACAAACTGTGCAAATACAAATTGGAATAATAATAAAACAAATCCTCTTTCAGAGTCACAGTCCTACAATAGACAATAGGTGCAGGAGTAGGCCATTCAGCCCTTTGAGCCAGCACCGCCATTCACTGTGATCATGACTGATCATCTACTATCAGTATCCAGGTCCTGCCTTATCCCCATAACCTTTGATTCCGCTATCTTTAAGAGCTCTATCCATCTCTTTCTTGAAAGCATCCAGAGACTTGGCCTCCACTGCCTTCTGGGGCAGAACATTCTCACATATCCACCACTCTCTGGATGAAGAAGTTTTTCCTCAACTCCATTCTAAATGGCCTACCCCTTATTCTTAAACTGTGGCCTCTGGTTCTGGACTCACCCATCAACGGGAACATGCTTCCTGCCTCCAGCGTATCCAATCCCTTCATAATCTTATATGTTTCAATCAGATGCCCTCTCATCCTTCTAAATTCCAGAGTATACAAGCCCAGTCGCTCCAATCTCTCAACATATGACAGTCCCGCCATCTCGGGAATTAACCTTGTGAACCTACGCTGCACTCCCTCAATAGCAAGAATGTCCCTCCTCAAATTTGGAGAACAAAACTGCACACAGTACTCCAAGTGTGGTCTCACCAGGGCCCTGTACAGCTGCAGAAGGACCTCTTTGCTCTTATACTCAACTCCCCTTGTTATGAAGGCCAACATGCCATTAGCTTTCTTCACTGCCTGCTGTACCTGTATGCTTGCTTTCAGTGACTGATGTACAAGAACACCTAGATCTCGTTGTACTTCCCCTTTTCTAATTTGACTCCATTTAGATAATAATCTGCATTCCTGTTCTTACCACCAAAGTGGATAACCTCGCAGTTATCCACATTAAACTGCATCTGCCATGCATCTGCCCACTCACCCAGCCTGCCCGTCACCCTGCATTCTCATAACATCCTCCTCACATTTCACACTGCCACCCAGCTTTGTGTCATCTGCAAATTTGCTAATGTTACTTTTAATCCCTTCATCTAAATCATTAATGTATATTGTAAATAGCTGCGGTCCCAGCACTGAACCCTACGGTACCGCACTGGTCACCGCCTGCAATTCTGAAAGGGTCCCGTTAATCACTACTCTTAGTTTCCTGTCAGCCAGCCAATCTTCAATCCATGTCAGTACTCTGCCCCCAATACCATGTGCTCTAATTTTGTCCACTAATCTCCTATGTGGGACTTTATCTAAGGCTTTCTGAAAGTCCAGGTACACTATCTCCACTGGCTCTCCCTTGGCCATTTTCATAGTTACATACTCAAAAAATTCCAGAAGATTAGTCAAGCATGATTTCCCCTTCATAAATCCATGTTGACTCGGACCTACCCTGTTACTGCTGTCCAAATGTGTCGTAAGTATACTTGGAGCCACAGGTGAGAGCTGAGTGTCTGGTGGGGACCAAAGGGGAGTGAGCTGCCCTGGAATAGACACGACAAGCCCCTTCACCAAAGGTACTACTTTCCCTGGACATCTCCTGCTTAATAGTGACATCAATGCACAGGATTCATTGTGTATAGAGCATTAGAACCTTCTGTGAAATGTACAGTACATAATTTCTGCATGACTACACTCTTGTATGATACATTCACCTCCTGAGTACAGACAGCTCCCACTCCCTATCAGGTCTCTCTCACCTATTACAGCAGCATTCACAATGGGGAAAAAACAGATGAACGAGTCCAAAATTGCTCCTCTCTCAGCAACCAACCAAAACAAGCTGGAGGATCAACAGCTTTTGGCTTTAAGAAATGTAATGTGAAGGACTAGTTTACTTACAGCTCGGAAGCAATTGTTGATTGACCTTTCTGAGGGATGCAGCAGCTCTTTCCCATTGGTTGCCTTGCTCGCCATGGAAACGGTGTCCGGTTCCAGGCGCCTCAGGGGTATAAGAATAGCAAATGCGAGAGACTTGTGAGCTTTCCTTTGTCTCCAGGAGCTTACCTTCACACTGAGGGTTGCAGCCAGTGCTGAAGATCCATTGGGAAGGTTTGCTGCAGATATAGGAGGGCCCAGGTGCACACTTAGTATCTGTCTATTAAATGTTTAGTTTTTGTAGTTTGTGTAACTTGGGAAGACTTACTGAGGTACCTGTTGAGTTTGACGTGTTTCTGAGTGTATAGCTTTGTAGTTTTTCTAACTTAGGGTGGCTTAAATGTTTGATTGAATGTTTTTACTGTTTGTAAATAAATGATTAATGTGATTAAACTGCTCTGCTGAAATGTTTAAATGTCTCCACCTCACTGACAATCAGCACTGGCACAACACAGGGATGTGTGCTTAGCCAACTGCTCCACTCTCTCTACACCCATGACTGTGCCTAGGCACAGCTCAAACACCATCTATACATTTGCTGATGAGACAACTGTTGTTGGCAGAATTTCAGATGGTGACCAGAGGGCATACAGGAGCGAGATAGATCAGCTGGTTGAGTGATTTCTAGCAACAGCCTTGCACTCAACATCTGTAAGACCAAAGAACTAATTGTGGAATTCCAAAAGTGTAAGATGAGGGAAGACACACTCGTCCTCATGAGGGATCAGATATAGAAAGAGTAAGAAATTTCAGCTTTCTGGGTGTTAATAGCTCTAACTATCTATCTATCCTAGATCCAAAAATCGATGCAGCTACAAAGAAGGCATGTCTGCAGTTATATTTCATTGAGAGTTTGAGGAGATTTGGTATATCACCAAAGACACTTGCAAATTTCTACAGATGTACTGTGGTGAGCATTCTAACTGGCTTCATCACTGTCTGGTGGGGAGGGGGATAACTGCACAGGATCAAAATAAACCACAGAGAGTTGTAAACTCAGTCAGTTCCATCATGGGCACTAGCCTCTGTGGTATACAGGACATCTTCAAGGAGCAATTAATGACATTAACCATCATTAAGAACCCTCACCACCAAAGACATGCCCTCTTCTCATTGCTACCATCAGGAAGGAGGTACAGAAGACTGAAAACACACACTCAGTGATTCAAGAACAGCTTCTTCCCCTCTGCCATCAGATTTCTGAATGGACATTGAACCCATGAACACGACCTCACTACTTTATTTATTTCTATGTTTGCACTAACTATTTAATTTAATTATTTTATATATATACTTACTGTAATTCAGTTTTTTCTCTATTATTATGTATTACATTGAACTGCTGCTGCTAAGTTAACAAATTTCACAACAGATGCCAGTGATAATAAACCTGACTCTGATTCTGATTCTGATATGCTTGTTCATAATCAGTGTCTTCTGTCTCACTTACCAAACCCGTGAACCTGCTTCCTCATACCAAAGGAACATTTCTAATGCACTAAAATGCCCCAAGCAGTTTCAGCAAATCTTGACTCGGGTCACTTTAGGAGACACAGAACACAGGACATAGAACTGTCGTGGTCCCGATTGAACAGCATCAGGCATCCAGGTTTCAGCACTCTAATTCCCCAAGTCGGTTAGCTGCCACTGTCCCTTTAAGACTCAGACTGACAATTATTGCCTGCCACATTTCTTCATGGAAAGTCTGTTCTTAAAGGTCTCGTGCTGAGCACTCTGAACTCAATCATAGGAGTCCCATTTCTAGTGCTACTACTTAAGATGTTGCCTTTGGATTTTGTTTGTGACATCTTGTTTATTTTGAGTCTGAGTTAATTCCAGACCTTATTCTGCACTTGGGTTCACCACCACCCATAGAACAGTATCATACAGGAACAGGCCCTTCAGCAGCAGTGTCTGTGCCAACCACACCCAGTGGGCATCATGGTAACACAACAGGGTGGCATGGTAGCATAGCAGGTGGCACTGTATATCATGGTCCGGTCCGTGAAGTCTGCATTCCAGTTCACGGTCCGGTCCATCGATCTGTATTCCGGGTTTTCCCTGTTTACCCGGTTCCGTTGGGCTCCTTAATCGAGGCACCTGAGTCTAGTTTCGGGCTGGCTACATAAATAGCTTCGGGATTCAGTTTCTTTTCTGGACTGTTCTCTATCTCTTGCCCCCTCTCTCCTCCCTTCTGAATCCCTGGCAGTTTCCTTGGCAAGTTGACCTTGGCAGTCACCTTGGCAAGTATCCTCAGCAGTCATCCCGGCCCTGCGTCCCAGAAAGCATTCCGGCCCTGCGTCCAAGAAAGGGTCCCAGCCCTGCAAAAGGATCCTGGCCCTGCATCCTAGGAGGGTCCCGGCCCTGCGCTCCAAGGAGGGTCCTGGCTCCGTACTCAAGAGCCTAATCAAGCCAAACCTAGTACTAGAGCCAAGACCTGCCCTCGATTTCCTCGTCCTGCCCTGGGTTTCCTCGCCCA
The DNA here is from genome assembly GCF_963921235.1 of Mobula hypostoma. Taxonomy (NCBI): domain Eukaryota; kingdom Metazoa; phylum Chordata; class Chondrichthyes; order Myliobatiformes; family Myliobatidae; genus Mobula; species Mobula hypostoma. Next base: position 56,876,707 of record NC_086117.1, read on the forward strand.
GACCAGGACTACCTTGCCCAGCCCAGGAGTACCTCGCCCAGCCCGGTGCTGCAGATTCCTCGTCCTGTAATGGAGATTCCTTGTCTTGTGCTAGAGCGTCCTCTTCCTGTACTGGAGTTCCCTCGTCCTGTCCAGGAGTCCCTCGTCTAGTCCAAGCCACATCCAAAAACCTCGTCTAGTCCAAGCCACGTCCTAGAACCTCGTCTTGTCTAAGCCTAGTCCAAGAACCTCATCCTGTCCAAGTCAAGACTTTGTGTTCTCATCCTGTCCATGTGCCTTGTCCTGTGCAGGAGTTCCACGTCCGGTCCTGTAGCCTAGCCACATCTTGTCCTCGCCTAGATCTGGGGTCCGAGCCTGAGTCAAGACCCAGGTTCCAGGTCCCTGTCCAGTCTCTGGCTTGGAGTCCTAGTCCAGGATCCTAGTTCCAAGTTCCTTGTCCTGGTCCCGTTTTCCTAGTCTTAGTCCTAGCCCAGGCCCGGTGTCCTTGTCTCATCCAGGGCCTGTGTCCATGTCTAGCGTCATTTTTTCCTGACTCCCCTTGCTTTCTTGGTAAACCTTGTCCTGTTCCTAGTACTTCAGCGTCTGTGTCTTGCATTTGGGTCCGTCATCAATGCCCACCTTATAACACAGTAGTCCTTTATGATGGTGTGGGTTGGTTTGGGTTCAATTCCCACCCCTGCCGGTGAAGAGTTCCTACTGTACATTCTCCCTGTGACAGTGTGGCTTTCCTCTGGCTGCACTGGTTTCTTCCTGCATGCCACCAACATAAGGGTGAGGGTTAGGAGTTCAGTTGTGGGCATGCTATGGGTGAGGGTTAGGAGTTGTGGGCATGATATGGGTGAGGGTTAGGAGTTGTGGGCATGCTGTGGGTGGAGGTTAGGAGTTGTGGGCATGCTGTGGGTGAGGGTTAGGAGTTGTGGGCATGCTGTGGGTGGAGGTTAGGAGTTGTGGGCATGCTGTGGGTGAAGGTTAGGAGTTGTGGGCATGCTGTGGGTGAGGGTTAGGAGTTGTGGGCGTGCTATGGGTGAGGGTTAGGAGTTGTGGGTGTGCTATGGGTGAGGGTTAGGAGTTGTGGGTATGCTGTGGGTGGAGGTTAGGAATTGTGGGCATGCTATGGGTGAGGGTTAGGAGTTGTGGGCATGCTATGGGTGAGGATTAGGAGTTGTGGGCATGCTATCGGTAAGGGTTAGGAGTTGTGGGCATGCTATCGGTAAGGGTTAGGAGTTGTGGGCATGCTGTGGGTGAGGGTTAGGAGTTGTGGGCATGCTATCGGTAAGGGTTAGGAGTTGTGGGCATGCTATGGGTGAGGGTTAGGAGTTGTGGGCATGCTGTGGGTGAGGGTTAGGAGTTGTGGGCATGCTATGGGTGAAAGTTAGGGTTAGGAGTTGTGGGCATGCTGTGGGTGAGGGTTAGGAGTTGTGGGCATGCTATCGGTAAGGGTTAGGAGTTGTGGGCATGCTATGGGTGAGGGTTAGGAGTTGTGGGCATGCTATGGGTGAAAGTTAGGGTTAGGAGTTGTGGGCATGCTGTGGGTGAGGGTTAGGAGTTGTGGGCATGCTATCGGTGAGGGTTAGGAGTTGTGGGCATGCTGTGGGTGAGGGTTAGGAGTTGTGGGCATGCTATCGGTAAGGGTTAGGAGTTGTGGGCATGCTATGGGTGAGGGTTAGGAGTTGTGGGCATGCTGTGGGTGAGGGTTAGGAGTTGTGGGCATGCTATCGGTGAAAGTTAGGGTTAGGAGTTGTGGGCATGCTGTGGGTGAGGGTTAGGAGTTGTGGGCATGCTATCGGTAAGGGTTAGGAGTTGTGGGCATGCTATGGGTGAGGGTTAGGAGTTGTGGGCATGCTATGGGTGAAAGTTAGGGTTAGGAGTTGTGGGCATGCTGTGGGTGAGGGTTAGGAGTTGTGGGCATGCTATCGGTGAGGGTTAGGAGTTGTGGGCATGCTGTGGGTGAGGGTTAGGAGTTGTGGGCATGCTATGGGTGAAAGTTAGGGTTAGGAGTTGTGGGCATGCTGTGGGTGAGGGTTAGGAGTTGTGGGCACGCTATGGGTGAGGGTTAGGAGTTGTGGGCACGCTATGTTAGCACTGCCCCCAGCACAGTCCTCGCTGATCTGATTTGACGGCAAACAGCATGTTTCCCTGTTTGTTTCGATGTACATGTGACAAATAAAGCTAATCTTTCATAGAGCAATGGTTATCAAACACTACAGCACAGAGAAATGCCCTTCAGCCCATCTATTCCATGCTGAACCATTAACCTGCAGGGACCTACACCTGGACTGCTAACTTTTATTGTTTGCATAAATTTTTTTCCTGCACATTGGATGTTTGATGGTCTTCTTTTTTAATTAATTCTTTTGGATTTCTTTGCTCCGTGGCTGCTGTAAGGAGACAAATTGTACATAATTTGATAATAAATGTACTGTGAACTTTGGACTTTGACCATAGCCCTCCATACCCCATCTGTACAGGTACCTATCCAAATTTCTCTTCAATGTTGAAATCGAACCTGCATCCACCTCTTGAGCTGACAGCTCGTTCCACATTCTCACCACCCTCTGAGAGAAGACATTCCCCCTTCTAAAGGTGGGTGGCAGGGCGGAGATACGTCTCTACCAAATGAGGTGTAAGATGTTGCTTCCCTCCCCTCGCCTGTAGGCCACCCTTGGACAAGGTGTAGCACCTGCTTAGCTTCCCCGCCCCCCCCCCCCGGATCAGGGTCAGGTGACCATGGGAGCAGGTGGTGACGGTCGTTTGAGCAGCTGGTGCAGATCACAAGTCCTGGTCATGTGACCACTGACACCAGGCAGACAATCTCTGAAGAGTATTGATAATGGCTGCAGTCACCCGTCTTGTAAAGACACTGCCCAGAAGAAGACAATGGCAAACCACTTCTGTAGAAAAATTTGCCCTGAGTAATTATGGTCATGGAAAGACCATCACCGCCCATGTCATGCGACATGGCACACAATGTTGTGTTCCACCATCCTCTGTCTAAATAAACTACCTCTGACATCCTCCTATACTTTCTTTTAATCGCCTTAAAATTATGCTCCCTCATGAAACCCTGGGAAAAAGGTGCTGGCAGTCCACTCTGACCCACTTATCATCTGTCAAGTCACCTCTTGTCCTCCTTTGTTGCAAAGAGAAAAGCCCTAGCTCACTCAATCTGTCCTCATAAAACATGCTCTCTAATCCAGGCAGCATCCTGGCAAATCTCCTCTGCACCCTCTCTAAAGCACCCACATCCTTCTTATAATGAGAAGACCAGAACTGAACACAATATTTCAAGGCACTGAGTAAAAGCACAACCATGCACCCAGTGAAACAAGCCCTTAAAAACTTGCAAACTGTATAGAATTGAAAAGCAGGGAGGTTATTTTTCCCTTGAATATGATTGTCGATCTTTCCCCAGGCATTGAGTAGGTTGGGTATTTGGAAGGCAATATTTATGTGAAAGTCCATACTGTACTTAATACACATTAATTACAGATTAGTATTACTTCCACTAGCCCTGGGGTGATCAAACAGACAGCTGCAATTTTAGTATTCAATGACCTCGAAGAAGCTAGTGAAATTCTTATGATGCCTGACAAGTTGGGATATTGAGTTATAAAGAGGCGGAACTTGGACGTACAACTGAAGAAATTCTGCAGATGCTGTAAATCCAGAGCAACACATACAAAATGCTGGAGGAACTCAGCACGTCAGGCAGCATCTATGGAGATGAATAAACAGTCAAATTTTCAGACTGAGACCCTTCTTCAGGACTGGAAAGGAAGGGGGAAGATGCCAGAATGAGAAGGTGGGGGGGAGGGAAGAAGGAGATCTTGAAGGTGATAGATGAAGCCAGGTGGGTGGGAAAGGTCAAGGGCTGGAGAGGAAGGAATCTGATAGGAGAGGAGAGTGGACCATAGGAGAAAGGGAAGGAGGAGGGGACCCAGGGGCAGGTGACAGGCAGATGGGAAGAGGTAAGAGGCCACAGTAGGAAGTAGAAGAAGAGAGGAGGGGGAGGGAAAATATTTTTACCTGAAGGAAAAATCTTAGTCATGCCATCAGGCTGGAGGCTACCTAGATGGAATATAAGGTATTGCTTCTCCACACCGAGGATGGCCTCATCATTGTACAAGAGGAGACCGTGAACCAATATGTCGGAATGAGAGTGGATATTGGAATTAAAGTGTTTGGCCACCGGGAAATCCTGCTTCTGGTGGATGGAGCAGAGGTGCTCAATGAAGTGGTCCCCCAATTTATGTCTTGTTTTACCAATGCAGAGGATGCCACATCAGCAGCACTGGACACAATAGACAACCCCAACAGATTTGCAGGTGAAGTGTTACCTCACCTGGAAGAGTGGTTTGAGGCCCAGATTGGAGGTGAAGGAAGTGAGGGAGGAGGTGAAAGGGCAGGTAGGAAGAGATGAATGGAAAATGCAAACACGAGGAAATCTGCAGATGCTGGAATTTCAAGCAACACACATAAAAATTGCTGGTGAACGCAGCAGGCCAGGCAGCAACTTTTATGAGAGGTGAATGGACAGAGGGAGCGATCCCTGTGGAAAGCGGAGGGGGGAAAGGTAAACGTTTGGTGGCAGGATCCCTTTGGAGATGGCAGAAGTTGCAGAGGATGATGTTCTGGATGTGAAGGTTCATGGGGCAGCCGGTAGGAATACGAGAAACTCGATCAATGTTTGTTAACACGGAGCGAAGATGGGGCATCACAGTAGCATAGACACCAGAAAGGGTCATTTGATTCCAAACAATTGTTTTATTGATCATTACAGAATGTCTCTCTGGTGCTTCCCACTCCCTCCCATCTCCCTTCCCCTTTTCTCAATCATGGTTCTCCTCTCCCTGTCCCTTTCCCACTCTCAGTCCACAATAGAGACCCAGATCAGAATCAGGTTTATCATCACTCACATATGTCATGAAATTTGGGGTTTTTTGCAGCAGCTGTACAGTGCTGCCATCAGGAAGAAGGTACAGGAGACTCAGGGCTCACACCATCAGGTTCAGGAACAGTTATTAACCCCCAACCATCAGGCTCGCGATTCTGTTATAATTACTGGATTTAATGAGTATGCTCGCAAGAAAATGAATCTCAGAGTTGTATATGTACTTTGATAATAAACTTACTTTGAACTTTGAACTTTGTTGATACAGATCAAATGACTATATAGTGCATTGAAGTACCACAGGAGTTCCCAGACTGAGGTCTACAGACCCTCAGTTAATGGTGGAGTCCATGGTATGAACCCTGAAGTAGAACAAGATAAGAACAGCTACAGGGAAAGTGAAGCTCAGGTGAACAATAGGGAAATGATTGTGGACTTTAGGAAGGTGCAGATGAACTACCCTCCTCCGTGAATACATGGCTCCTCCTTAGAGAGAGTTAAGTGCACCAAGTTCCTGGGAGTTCACATTATGGATGACCTGACCTGGTCCCTTAATATCACCTCCCTGAACAAGAAGGCACAGTAGCGTCTCCAGTTTCTGAGGAGATTGAGACAAGCCAGTCTCCCCGACCTCGTCTTAACTGAATTTTACAGGAGCACCTTTGTGAGCATCCTGACAAGTTGCATCTCCATCTGGTGTGAGAGCAGCCGAGCATCCGACCAGAAATCCCTACAAAGGACTGTGAGAACGGCCGAGGGGATCACAGGAGACTCCCTTCCATCCATCCGGGACACTTACCAGGAGCACTGTATACACCGGCCTTCAATACCATCTAGCATCCTCTTTGACTTCCTACCATCTTACAGGAGACTCCGATGCATAAGGACAAGAACAGTCAGTATGGGAAACAGCTTCTCTCCTCGGGCCATTAGGCTTCTGAACTCCCTGCCGTGTCGCCGGCTAATCCGTTCTGTATTTTACAATATTTAATTCATGTGCTTTAGTTTGTTTATTTATGTGTAATACAGCTGTAGATTTCATCCTTACTGTCCTAGGTTATTGTGTGTTATGTGTACCACTGTGGTTTGGAGAAACATTGTCTCCTTCGACAGTAAACATGCATAGAGTTAAATGACAATAAACTTGACTTGACTTGAAGGGGCAGGATCATGATTAGCTGCAGTTGTCCTTCCAACCGGATGAAGCAAGCTCTATAACAATGTTTAAAAAACATTCATGCAGGTCCCTGGAGAGGAAGGTTTTAAAGCTGGAAAATTGGACTATTGGTGGAAGGCGCATGAACGACTTGTGTTGACCGGTCTGCTTCTGTTTGTATAACTGACTATGTCAGGAATTCTGTTCTTTTTCAGCATCTGTTAAACCAAATCCCTATTCTACACCTTCTTACAGGCCCCCGTAAAACCCTTTGGGTGAATGCACGTGGATGAAAGATTCAAAGTACATTTATTATCCAAGTGTGAATCCAGTAAACAATCTGGGACTTGTCTTCCCACAGACAGCCACAAAGCAAAGGAACATTGTGGAACTCGTTAAAAGGGTCAGCACAACATTGTGGGCCGAAGAACCTGTACTGTTCTATGTTCTAAACATGTCTAGCCAGAGTGGAGCCAATCTTTTGCTCTCCAGTCTTGACTGGGCTCTGTAATTTGTTTTATTGACTTTTTCACTCTATAACAAGTCATTAACTCTCCCCCCCTCTGTAACCTTCATCATCTACACAGTCTCCCGCCAGTCCAGGCCGCTAGGTGACTCATCACTGTAATCACTCCAACTCTACAGCTGCAGCGTCAGCTGTCTTCACCACATAAACTCTGGGATTCCTTCCAAAACTCACTCTCTACTCACTCTCTCTCTCTCTCTCTCTCTCTCCCCACTCCCTCTCCTCTACCACCCTCTCTTTCTCCCTTTCTCTCTCGTGCCCCGCTCTCTCTCACTCTCTTTCCCTCTGTCTCTCTCACTCTCATTCTCTTTCTCCTCCCTTCTCTCTCTTTCTCCACTCTTTCCCGCTCCTTTTCTCCCCTCTCCCCTTCCCCCTCCCCCTCTCTCACTTCTCCATTCCCCTCTCCCTCTCTCTACACTCCCTCTCCCTCCGTCTCCGTACTCTCCTCTCCCTCCCTCCATTCTTTTTCTCTCTCATACCAAACCAAGCCAACCTTCTTGACTGGTGTAGAACCCCCCCCCCCCAAATCCCCTCCATCCTCCTTGGTTGTCCCCCAGAAATCTGTCAGGGTCTATCCAAACCAGAATGCTGGATCAACAGTTCTGTGCGAGGTGCACTCACCGCTCAACACAGAGCTTTCACCGCCAGTCCCCAACAGGAACTCAAGGTGTGCGGCTATGATCTGCGCAAAGTCATCAAGGAGCAAACCAACAAGATTCAGACTCAACTTTCCACCAGCAACACACGCAAGGTCTGCACACCATCACAGACTTCTAAGCTAAACGCAGTGGTGCTGCCTCTTTCCCAGCTGAGCTGTGTCTTTTTTATTCTCGGTTCGATGTCGCCAACGCTGAGCCCCCGAGGAGATCTGCACCTTGGTCATCTGAGGCCGAAGTGCGTAGGGGTTTCCAACGAGCGGACAGCCGCAAGGCTACGGGACCGGACGGCATCCCAGGGTGAGCATCCAGGATGTGCACAGCACAACTGGCAGGTGAGTTTACAGACAGCTTTAATCTCTCCCTCTCCCAATGTAGAATGCCCTCCTGCTTCAAATTATCCACCATTGTCCCTGTACCTAAAAAGACCAAGGTAATATGTCTGAACGACTGGCGTTCCGCCACACTCACCTCAACAATAAGCAAATGCTTTGAGGGGCTGGTCAAGGATTACATCTGCAGCTTGCTACCACCCACACTGGACCCCTACGATTCACCTACTGACACAACCGACCAACAGATGACACAATAACCACAGCTTTACACACCGTCCTTACACATCTGGAGAAGGATGCTTATGTGAGAATACTGTTCTTGGACTACAGTTCAGCACTCAACACCATAATTTCCTCCAGGATCCAGAAGAAGCTCAGAGACCTCGGCCTTCACCCTGCCTTGTACAGCTGGATCCTGGACTGTCATACGGTGGGCGTTGATGGCGGACCCAAATGCAAGACACAGACACTGAAGTACTGGGAACTGGACTGGACTAGGGTTAGGGACGGGACTGGACACAGACTAGGAGCTGAGATGGGAACACAGACTTGGGCTTGGACTTTGGCTGGGAAAGCAGGACCAGGACAAGGAACTGGGAACTAGGAGCTTGGGTTTGGACTCCAAGTCGGAGACTGGACAAGGACCCAGAACCTGGGTCTTGACCCGGGCTCGGACCCCGGAACTAGGCGAGGACATGGCGTGGCTACAGGACTAGACATGGCTTGGGTTCGTCGAGGCTTGGCTACAGGACTAGACGAGGCTTGGGTTCTTCGAGGCTTGGGTATGGACTCCGAGCCAGAGACTGGGCAAGGACCCAGAACCTGGGTCTTGACTTGGGCTCAGACTCCGGAACTAGGTGAAGACATGACGTGGCTACTGGACTGGATGAGGCTTGGATTCTTGGAGGCTTTCCTGGGCAAGACAAGGTACTCCTTCTTGGAACACAGGGCCAGGACCCTTTCTAGGACGCAGGGCTGGGATGCTTTCACAGGGCCAGTCCCCTTCCTTGGATGCCGGGCCGGGCCCCTTACTTGGACGTGGGACCGGGATGACTGTGGAGGTAAACCGCTGAGGAAACAGTCAGGGATTCAGATGGAGAGGGGAAGGGAACAGACCAGCCTCAGGGTAACGGCAAACTCGGCCTGACTTACCCAACAGAGGCAAGGACAGGAAGGGAGCTCAATCCGGGGTGGCTCCGAGTTTCGGGGCAGCCAGCAACCTTGGCTGGCTACGGAAACAGCCGAATCCATATCTAGCTCGGAGTGGCAGACAGCCACTCAGCTGGCCCCAGAAATGGCCGAATCCATACTACGATGACTGCTCCGACTAGAGACAACAAGGCTCCATGAAGCGGTGGTCCTCCAACCAGGCCTAGCGATCACAAATGGCTGCTCTAGCCTTCCACCAGCGGGTTGCTCTAAAGGGATACTGACAAAAACAAACCAGCACCCACACTTGATCCCAGGGCCACTTATATTCCCAACCCCAAGATGAGCATTAGGTGCCTATGATTAAGCCCAACTGAAACAAGGGACAGCCAGAAGACCTGGAGTCCAGAGTCCACGGAACGGACCGTGAGCCGGAGTGCAGACTTCACGGACTGGAGCATGACATGGACTTCCTGTCAGATCAATGGCAGGTGGTAAGAGTGGGCTCCTTCACCTCTGTGCCTCTGACCCTCAACACAGATGATCCTCAGGGCTATGTACTAAGCCCCCTCCTTTACTTTCTGTATACCCATGACTGTGTTGCCACCCACAGCTCCAACCTGATAATTAAATTTGCTGACGACACTACATTGATTGGCCTTATCTCAAATAATAATGAGGCAGCCTACGGAGAAGAGGTCATCACCCCGACACAGTGGCATCAAGAAAACAACCTCTCCTTCAACATCGCGAGAACAAAGGAGCAGGTTCTGGACTGCAGGAAGAATGGAGACAGACTAACCCCTATTGACATCAATGGATCTGGGGTTGAGAGGGTGAACAGCTGTAAGTTCCTCAACATACACATCACCGATGATCTCATGTGTACTGCACACACCAGCTATCTGGTGAAAGAAGCACAACAGTGCCTCTTTCACCTCAGATGGTTGAAGAAGTTCGGCATGAGTCCCCAAATCCTAAGAACTTTCTACAAGGCACAATTGAGAGCATCCTGACTGGCTGCATCACTGCCTGGTATGGGAACTGTACCTCCCTCAAATGCAGGACTCTGTAGAGAGTGGTGCGGACAGTCCAGCGCATCTGTAGATGTGAACTTCCCACTATTCAGGACTTTTACAAAGACAGGTGTGTAAAAAGTGTCCGAAGGATCATTGGGGACGCAAGTCACCCCAACCACAATCTGCTCCAGCTGCTACCGTCTGGAAAATGGTACCACAGCATAAAAACCAGGACCAACAGGCTCCAGGACAGCGTCTTCCACCAGGCCATCAGACTGATTAACTCATGCTGATACAATTGTATTTCTATGTTATATTGACTGTCCTGTTGTACATACTATTTATTACACATTACTATAAATTGCACATTGCACACTTAGATGGAGAAGTAATGTAAAGATTTTTACCTGTCATGTATGTGAAGGATGTAAGAAATGAAGTCAATTCAATTCAATTCATTCATGATAACTACCTCATTTGCCGAGGTCTGGGTCACCAGCTCTAAAGTTTCCTCAGGGTTCTGGAGACCAAGTACTTGACACCATTTCTCTGTTCATTTCTTCATTCATCATGTGCCATGTCATATGACATGGGCGAACATGACCACGATTGTTCTTGACAAATTTTTTCTACAGAAGTGGTTTGCCATTACCTTCTGGGCAGTGTCTTTACAAGACGGGTGAGCCCAGCCATTATCAATACTCTTCAGAGATTGTCTGCCTGGTGTCAGTGGTCACATGACCAGGACTTGTGCTCTGCACCAGCTGCTCAAACGACCGTCACCACCTGCTCCCATGGTCACCTGACCCCGATCGGTGGGCTAAGCAGGGGCTACACCTCGCCCCAGGGTGACCTGCAGGCTAGCGTAGGGAAGGAGCACCTTCACCGCCTTTGGTAGAGACATATCTCCACCCTGCCACACAATTTCATTGTATTACCTATAAAAGTCCCATCCAAATGAAAGTTGTTGCTCTTTTTCCAATTTCCCAACCAATGAGTCGATGCTCCCCTCCCCTGTGGGCTCTTCTGCTTGGAATCAGAATCAGAATCAGGTTTAATATCACCAGCATATGTGAAATTGGTTAAGTTTGGGGCCGCAGTACAGTGTTATACATAATAATAGAGAAAAAAATGTGAATTACACTAAGTATGCGTGTGTATATATATATATATATATATATATATATATATATATATATAAATTAAGTAAGTAGTGCAAAAACAGAAATAAAAAGTAGTGAGGTAGTGTTCATAGGTTCAATGTCCACCCCCACCCCCCGATACCAGACGGTGATGCAGCCCGTTAGAATACTCTCCACAGCACATCTATAGAAATTTTCGAGTCTTTGGTGACAGACCAAATCTCCTCAAACTCTTCATGGAATATGTCTGCTGTTATGCACTCTTTGTAGCTGCATCGATATGTTGGGTCCAGAATAGATCCTGAGAGATACTGACACCCAGGAACTTGAAATTGCTCGCTCTCTCCACTTCTGATCCCTCTATGAGGACTGGTGTGTGTTCCCTCACCTTACCCTTTCTGAAGTCCACAAACAGTTCTTAAAACCAGGCTTTAAAGGTAACGATGAACGATGAGCTTTATTTGTCACATGTACAATGAAAATTTGAAACACGGTGAAAGGCAGCATTTGTGTCGGTGAGCACACAGACCGAAACTTGTGCTAGGGGTAGCCTGCCAGACTTCTGGCGCCAACATAGGGCCCTCAACTCACTGGCCCTAACCTGGACATCTTTGGAATGTGGGAGGAGACCAGAGCATCAGGAGGAAACACCAGAATTCATACAAACAACGGCATGAATAGAACCCTGGTCGGTGATCGCCAGAGCAGTTAAGTGTTTGCGCTAACCGCTATGCTCGGAATTAATGCAACTTTAAGTTTGTGATTAGCAGATAGAACATAGAACAGTACAGCACAGTGCCAGCTTTCTGGCCCACTATGTTGTTCCATCCCTTAAGCTACTCTAAGATCAATCTAACCCTTTCCTCCCCCATAGCACGCCATCTTTCTTTCATCCATCTGCCTATCTAAGGATCTCCTCAATGTCCCTAATGTATCTGTATTCTTTAAGAATATCTGATATTTTATTGTTAGAATTAGAATGAGATGCAAAAGCATTTGCCTATCACTTTATCATCAATTCCCTGCTCAAACCTTTTTGCCCTGTTTTAATTTGTTTAATGGGAGGCGGTGTAGTGTGGCGTCCGTGCTGAGTTGGCGGCTGGCCTCCAGTGTTTCATCAGTGGCGTGACTGACTGGATCGCCAAGAAGTGGACTGTCATTTTGCAGACATGTCGCTCAGTATTTCAGACTATGTATGTGTTTTTTTTTGGAGCGACTTTTTTTTTTGCTTACTATTTTGAATGTGCTGTGTATATTTTGCATCTGGGCCCCAGAGGAACGCTGTCTTGTTCAGCTGTATCGTGTATGGTTAAATGATAATTAAACTCGATTTGATTTGATGTGATTTTGATTTGATTTCAAAGTTCAAAGTTCAAAGTAAATTTATCATCAAAGTAGATATATATCACCATATACAACTCTGACATACATTTTCTTGCAGGCATACTCATTAAATCCATAACAGAAATTAACCGTAACAGAATCAATGAAAGAGTGCACCAACTAGGCATTCAACCACAGTGCAGAAGACAACAAACTGCAAATACAAAAAGAAGAAACAAGTAATAATAATAAATAAATAAGCAATAAATATTGAGCACATGAGACAAAGAGTCTTTGAAATTGCATCCATTGATTGTGAGAACATTTCAATGATGGGACAAGAGAAGTTATCCCATTTGGTTCAAGAGCCTGATGGTTGAGGGGTGATAACTGTTCCTGAACCTGGTGGTGTGGGTCCCGAGTCTCCCGTACCTCCTTCCTGATAGCAGCAGCGAGGAGAGAGCAGGGCCTGGGTGCTGGTGGTCCTTGTTGATGGACGTTGTTGCTTTCCTGTGACAAGGCTTTGTGTAGACGTGCTCAGAGGTGGTTTCACCTGAAGACCCACATCACCAGGTTCTGGAACAATGACTTTCCTACAGCCATCAAATTGTGGAACTGATCTGCACAACTCCAAACCCTACATCAGCTCTGGATCTACAGAACACCTCAGGCACTGCCATGGACTTGTCTCTGGTTGTGTGTCTTGATTTGCACTAAAGACTTGTTTTTACACTGTCTTCACTGTCATGTATTATTTATACACAAATTCAGGTTCAAGTTCGTTGTCATTCATACACATGTATACAGCTAAATGAAACATTGTTCCTCTGGGGCCAAAGTGCATACATATAGACATGAAACATATAGTTGAGATACAGCACATATAGTTATGATATAGCATCAGATAATACAAGCACAAGTCCTTGAGTGACATGGCCTGAAGGTTGATGGTGCGTAGGATGTTGTCCTGGAGCCATGTTCCTGTGAGAACAAGCATGCAGCAGTTCCTCATCTTATGGTGGGTCAGTTGCAGATGAAGGTGATTCACTTTGTTTATGCTGTCTGTTGTCTGTATCTCTCTCTGCCTATGATGCTGCTGCAAGCAACCTTTTCATTGTACCTGTAACACACCTGTTTGTAAAAGCTTTGTACGTGCTTGGCTGCACTTATCCAGTGCCTAAAAAGAATGTAGTAGCCTGCCTCGATGACTATCATCCAGTGGCACTTACATCTGCTGCGAGTGCTTTGAGAGGTTGGTGATGAAGCATATCAACTCCTGGCTGAGCAACAACTTGGATCCACTCCAATTTGCCTACCGTCACAGCAGGTCCACAGCAGATGCCATCTCACTGGCTCTTCACCCAACCCTGGAACATCTGGACAGCAAAGATATATACATCTGGCAGCTCTTTATTGACAACAGCTCAGCATTCAATACCTCCATCCCCTCAAAACTAATCAATAAGCTTCAAGACCTTGGCCTCAATACCTCCCTGTGCAATTGGCTCCTCGATTTCCTCACTTGCAGACAGCACTCAGTTTGGCAACAATATCTTCTCCATAATCTCCATTAGTGCAGGGGCACCACAAGACTCTGTGCTTAGCCCCCTGCTCTACTTGTTTTACACTTATGACCGTGTGGCTAGGTACAGCTCCAATGCCATATTCAAGTTTGCTGATGACACCACTGTCATGGGCCGAATCAAAGGTGGTGACAAAACAGGAAATAGGAGAGAGATTGAAAATCTGTCTGACTGGTGTCACAACGACAACCTCTTACTCAATGTCAGCAAGACCAAGTAGCTGATTAATGACGTCAGAGGAGGAAACCAGAGGTCCATGAGACAGTCCATTGGAGGATCAGAGGTGGAGATGGTCAGCAGCTTTAAATTCCTCGGTGTTGTCACTTTGGAGAAGTTCCTCTGGGCCCAGTACATAAGATCAATTACAAAGAAAGCACAGCAGCACCTCAGCCTTCTTAGAAGTTTGCGAAGATTCAGCATGACATCTAAAACTTTGGTAAACTTTAGAGACGTGTGATGGAGAGTATATTGACTGACTGCATCACAGTCTGGTATGGAAACACCAATTCCCTTGAACGGAAATTCCTACAAAAATAGTGGATATAGCCCAGTGCATCACAGGTAAAGCCCTCCCCACCAATGAGCACATCTACACGCAGCATGGTCGAGGGAAAACAGTATTCATCATCAGGGACCTCACCACCCAAGACATGCTATCTTCTCATTGCTGCCATCAGGAAGGAGGTACAGGAGCCTCAGGACTCACACCACCAGATTCAAGAACAGTTATTAGCCCCTCTACTATCAGGCTCTTGAATCAAAGGGGATACCTTCACTCAACTTCACTTGCCCTATCACTGAACTGCTCCCACAACCTATGGACTCATTTTCCACAACTCTTCATCTCATGTTCTCAATATTTATTGGTTATTTATTAATAATAATTTTTTTCTTTTTGTATTTGCACAGTTCATTGTCTTTTGCACTTGGGTTGAATGCCCAAGTTGGTGCAGTCTCTCACTGGTTCTGTTATGGTTATTATTCAATAGATTTATTGAGTATGCCCACAAGAAAATGAATCTCAGGGTTGTCTTTGGTGACATATATGAACTTTGATAATAAATTGACTTGAATTTTTGAACATTTGAAACATACACACATGACAATTAAATTTGAAATAATTACAGATCAAGGATCAACTTTATTCACCAGATACATTTAGATGTATCAGAGATTTGCTATGGTGTGTTTGACAGGGTGCAACATGCAATAAAATACAACATTCAATCATTATAAAGAATTACATTAAAAATTAAATTAGAGGTGAAAGCACAAATATGGAATAAAATGAACATAAATACCAGCAGGTACTATCAGTGGTTGTTGTGATGCGTCTAGTGTGGTAGTGTAGTGGGTAGTGTTTGTCGCTCTCACTTTCAGCTTCCACCGCTGGCTCGCAGTCTTGTGAAAAGGAGAGCTGAATGTGTGAGCCCTTCAAACAGCAAGCCTCATGTAGTGCCTCCTCGCTGGTGAAATACAGAAACTGAGCTCCTCTTGGACTCAGGCTGAACTATAGAGGATGGCAGGAGGTCGGGCCCCTGCACACTTCGCACGCAGACCCACCAGTGTGTGGACATGCCCAGGTGCTCGTGAACCAGATCCCCAACTTTGGGTAAATAGTCCCACTACCCTGTGGGCAGCCTCTCAGGAGAGATGAAGGCTACAGGAGTAAACGCAGTCAGCAAATCTAGAATGGAGCCCATCCTTCCGGCAGCTCCAACAGCCAAGCTGGTGCCAGACATATTGCTTCATAAACTTTCCTTTGGACTGCACTGGTGAGCCTGAGAGGGGGATCTTGACAACTGGGCACCTCAGGATCTCCATACCTTCCGCCCAGGCTTGTGGTGATGGTCATCGTCACCCATTGTCCTTCGAGACAGACGGATACCAACTACCACCAGCCAACCATTTACAGTGTAAACAGCGTTACAAAAATGAACCAAGAGATTCTTCAGATGCTGGAAATCCAGAGCAACACACACACAAAATGCTGGAGGAACTCAGCAGGTCAGGCAGCGCAACATTTCAGATCAGGACTGCAAAGGAAGGGGGAAGAACGCCAGAATAAGAAGGTGGGGAGAGGGAAAAGAGGACAAAGAGGAAGAAGGTGATAGTTGGATGGAAAAGAAAGAATCAGATCGGAGAGGAGCATGGACCATGGGAGAAAGGGAAGAAGGAGGAGCACCGGGGGAGATGATTGGAAGGCGCGAAGAAGAGGTAAGAAACCAAAAATAGTGGCTTAAGATATTGACAGTGGGGTGGGGGTGGGGACTAGCTAGAATGTTTGATCAGATTAACTTCCACTTGACTTGACCAACCTCCAAAATGACCATAAACTTGTTGTGGTTTGGAAGTTTATGCGCCTCAATAAACCAAAGAGCTATGTTGGCTGGAGTCAAGGCTTTATGCTTTGGCTTTTAGTAGGGTCACCCATGTCAAACAGGTCAAAGGGTAGAGGTCAGACTAAGAGTGGTCCACTGGTGCTCCAAGTTCAGGGACTCAGCTCAGGACTAACAACCCTGACTGGTCAAAATTGTTACGGAAGCAACAATGAATCATCCTTCTACATCTGAGTGCGACGGTATTCCTGAGTCTTTGCCCAGGACTTGCTTGTCTAACAGTAGTGAAAACAGAGGGGAAGCTACTGACAAGACGAAGGACGCCCTGAACACCGCCAGAGATGGAGGACCTTCATTGCTGCCCTAAACACCAGTGGCATACCAGGCAGTGAGTAAGCGACTTAAATTAATACAATGCAAGACTGCATAAATTAGCGATTCAACGTTCACTAGACAATGAACAACAACAATTTTGTCTGTGGCACCCCTCATTGAGCAGGATAATGGGAAGAACGCCCATGATCTGTGAAGCAGTGACCCTGAGAGAGCAGCCGGGCGTCCAGAGTGAGCTCTGAACAACAAGACTGTACACTATTCCCTTGACTCTGCCCTGGGAGCGCCTGTAGAAGCAACACGAGACACAGCTGTGGGACTCAGGCAACACTGAGCCATCGCTGCTGACACTAAAAACAATTGTGTGTGGAGCTTTGGTGACATGGTCCAAGGATGCCACTGAACAGAAGCTCTGCTGTGTAGGCAGGGCTTGTGCTCCCATCTGGGCTTTGCAGTGTGTGTGTTTTTGCTCACTGCTGTTTATCTGTAAGTCTCCCCCGATGATTAAGTTTCAAAGTGACCCAGCTGCACGTCTTTCTATTGACAGAAAAATTGTATTGAATTGTCTCTATTCCCTTTGCAGCAGCACAACCATTAAACCATCAGCCTGTGAAACAATTACAGTACACCGCTAGTTTGGTGTTTCTTTGTCGTGTCCAGTGATGGCAGGAAACCTGTGCGGGAGAGTTTTTAAAGTGGAAAAGCCATTACACTGGGGCAGTTCCACTCTCTCGACCTCAGAAGTCCAAGTCTAGCGATTTGAACAAGCCACACCGGCAGTTTACTGGTGAGTTATTTCCTAAGGAAAGCATCCATGGAGTGATTTTTCATAATGTGAGCCCTTATCAGAAATTGCCAAAATTTCTTATTTCTTTCGCACTTTGGTTAATTAGTTTTCTAAGTCATTTACAGTGCTGTGCAAAAGTCTTAGGCACATATATGTAGCTAGGGTGCCTAAGACTCTTACACAGTACTGTATTTGTCAACATGGAATGGAGAGCGAGTTTGCAATCTGGCGGGAGCAAAGGATGTTCGGAATGGTGAGGATGGAGCGCCGTGGGAGGGGTGTGGGACAGGTGGCAGAGAAGGAGTGTCAGGAATGGGGATTGGCAAGGATGCAGACACACCCAGCCCTGAGACACCAGACGAGGTCATCTGATTCCAAGCAATTCTGTATTGATCATTACAGAATGTCTCTCTGGTGCTTCCTGCTCCCTCCCCTCTTTCTCAAACATGATTCCCCTCTCCCTGTCCCCTTCCCACTCTGAGTCCACAATAGAGACCCAGATCAGAATCAGGTTTATTATCACTCACATATGTCATGAAATTTGTTTTTTTTTTTGCAGCAGCAGAAGTACAGTGTAATACATAGAATTACTACAGTACTGTAATTGCATAGGAGTGAATTTTTAAACATAAGAGTTTCAATAAATGCTCAGAACTCCATAATAGAACAATAACCATAACAGGATCAGTGAAAGACCACACCAATTTGGGTGTTCAATCAATGTGCAAAAGACAACAATTTGTGCAAATACAAAAAGAAATAAATTTTAATAATAAATAATTATCAAGAACATATGGGGAGAGAATTCAAAATGCAGAGATGCAAAGGGACTTGGGAGTCCTTGTGCAGGATACCCTAAAGGTTAACCTCCAGGTTGAGTCGGTGGTGAAGAAGGCAAATGCAATGTTGGCATTCATTTCTAGAGGTATAGAATATAAGAGCAGGGATGTGATGTTGAGGCTCTATAAGGCACTCGTGAGACCACACCTGGAGTATTGTGTGCAGTTTTGGGCTCATTATTTTAGAAGGAATATACTGACATTGGAGAGGGTTCAGAGAAGATTCACGAGAATGATTCCAGGAATGAAAGGGTTACCGTATGAGGAACATCTGGCAGCTCTTGGGCTGTATTCCCTGTAGTTCAGGAGAATGAGGAGGGATCTCATAGAAAAATTCCGAATGTTAAAAGGCCTGAACAATTTAGATATGGCAAAGTTATTTCCCATGGTAGGGGAGTCTAGGACAAGAGGGCACGACTTCAGGATTGAAGGACATCTATTTAGAACAGAGATGTGGAGAAATTACTTTAGTCAGAGGGTGGTAAATCTGTGGAATTTGTTGCCACGAGCGGCTGTGGAGCCGAAGTCATTGGGTGCATTTAAGGCAGAGATGGATAGGTTCTTGATTAGCCAGGGCATCAAAGGGTATGGGGAGAAGGCAGGGGAGTGGGGATGACTGGAAGAATTGGATCAGCCCATGATTGAATGGTGGAGCAGACTCAATGGGCCGAATGGCCTACTTCTGCTCCTATATCCTATGGTCTTATGCTCTAAGATGAGATAAAGTGTCTTTAAATTGAGTCGGTTGGTCAAGGGAGCAGTTCAATGATAGAGCAAGTGAAGTTGAGTGAGCAACACAGACAGAATGCTGGAGGAGCCTGTCTCTTTGCAAATACAAGGGGACATGATTTTCAGGTGATTGGAGGGAAGTTAGAAGTGGGTTTTTTACACAGAGAGTGGTGGGTGTGTGGAATGTCCTGCCGGGGTGCTGGTGGAAGCAGATACATTAGGTGCATTTAAGAAACTCTTAGATGGGCACATGGATGATAGAAAAATGGAGGGAAGGGTTACACTGAATTTATTTTTATTTTTTATTTAGTGATACACTATGGAACAGGCCCTTCCAGCCCAACGAGCCACGCTGCCCAGCAACCCACCGATTTAACACCAGCCCAATTGCAGGACAATTTACACTGACCAATTACCCTTCCAACCGGTACGTCTTGGGCTGTGGGAGGAAACTGGAGCACCCAGAGGAGACCCTAAGGTCACGGGGAAGAGCATTCTAACGTTCTTAGAGAAGATGCCAGAAATGAACTGAGAAGTCCAACGTCCTGAGTTGTAATCGCATCGCACTAACTCGTACACTACTGTAAACCTCAGAGGAGGGTAAAACATTGGCACAATATCGTGAGCCGAAGGATCTGTACTGTGCTGTAATGTGCTATGTTCTATCTGTTAACTGTCCATCTCTTTGTCATCATCACCAGTCCTGATGAAGGGTCTCAGCCCGAAACATTAACGGTTTATTCCTCTCCATAAGTGCTGCCTGATCTACTGAGTCCCTCCAGGGTTTTCTATGTGTTGAGCAATTTTTTTTATATTCCATGTCTCAAGACTTTGGTGAGTGATTTGTCATAGGGTCATAGAGTCGTAGAACACTACAGTGAAGAGAAGGCCCTTTGGCCCACCTAGTCCATGCTAACATGATCTTCTGCTGAGTCCCATCTAACTACACCCATACCCTATCCCTCCAAAACTCTCCCATCCAAACATCTCTTAAACTTTCCAATCAAACCCGCATCCACCACCTCTGCTGAAAGCTCGTTCCACCCTCTCACCACGCTCTGAATGAAGAAGCTCCTCCCTCAGGTTCCCCTTAAATATTTCACTGCTAACTGTTCAGGGCATCAGAGTTCAGAGTTCAAATCTGCTGCTGTCTGTAAGAAAGCTTGTGTCTCCTTTCCGTGACTGCATGAGTTTCCTCAAGGTTCTCCAGTTTCCCTCCACAGTCCAAAGATGTTCCAGGTAGTGGGTTAATTGGTTAATGTAAATTGTCCTGTGATTAGGGTAGGGTTAATAGGTGAGTTGCATTATATATATAAAATTAAATAATATCAATAATTTTACCCTAAACCTCTGACCTCTAGTCCCACTCGTCCTGAGGAGAAACTGCAATTTTGTCAGAGTGAATTCACATTACCTAAACTTCTCTAACAGAGGATTATTTATTTATAAACAGTCAATGTTTTGGGCAGAGACCCTTCATCAGGACTGGAAAGAAGGGAGACTGGAACTCTTTATTCCTCTCCACAGAAGCTGCCTGACCTGCTGAGTTCCTCCAGCACTTTGTGAGTGTTGCTGTGGATTTCCTGCATCTGCAGAAGTCGAGGGGACACACACCAGTCCTCATCGAGGGATCAGAAGTGGAGAGAGTGAGCAATTTCAAGTTCCTGGGTGTCAATATCTCTGAGGATCTATCCTGGACCCCAACATATCGATTCAGATACAAAGAAGGCACGACAGCAGCTATATTTCATTAGAAGTTTGGGGAGATTTGCTATGTCTCCAAAGACATTCGCAAATTTCTACAGAGGTACCGTGGAGAGCATTCTATCTGTACCTGCACACTTTGTTGTCTTTGGCACACTGGTTTCCCACCCTGTTTGGGTGCGGTGTTTCATTGACTTTATTAAAGTTATTGGTTTTACTGAGTATGCCCACAAGAAAATGAATCTCATGGTTGTATATGGTGACAGAACAGGTTGGCAATGCTAATTCTCCCTCTATCCTTGCCCCTTTTCCTGGTTAGTCACTCCTCCTCATTCTGTCCTGGCCTAGTTTCCCCAGTAGTTCACACACTTTGCCCTCCTGTTGTGCAGTTCTTGGGAGTTCACCATTTACACACCCCAAAAGCAAAACAATTGCTAGCTTGGCCAGTCAAAACAATTCCTTCTGTTAACGTGCTCTACTGGTTTGCAACTCATAAAAATAAGGATTCTAGACACAGGGATTCCAAACAGTTTCATTCATTTTCACTCACACTGTTACATCGGTTTGTAGACAGCAGAATGGCCCCAAAAGACCCGAGGGACAGTTTGGGGTGTCCTAAAATAATGCCTGGGTTAGATGGAGCAGGCGCACTCCACCCTACACAGGCAACACCACTAGGGGGGAAGCATTATTCTCTTATATTCATCTGAGCATGTGTACACTGATCTATGGGTTGAACTGAAGCATTTGCTGTCGGGGAAAACTGCACGATGGTAGAATCATTGTTTAAGGTGTTCTAATTCTGCATCGGAAATGATTATGATGGTCTGGTCACATGATTATCCCCTCCCCTCAGACCAACAGGAGAATTTCCTGGTCCGGGCAGAGGCAGATTTAAACCCTCAGTTTGGCTTTGCCAGGGAGAAGTGAAGGTTGGAGAACAGTTATATTGGAAAGTTAAAGGCAAAGTGTGTCATGGAGGAAGCCTCTGCGTGTTTGTAAATTTTTGTACATACATGTTTGTTTTTATTTGTCTATTTGTAAATACTTCTTTTTTTTCACAACTTTGGGCAGCTTTTGCTCTTTTTTCACCCGGCACTAATTAAAACCGTTTTGCACTAACGTGCTGTTACAACTTACCATCTGCTTTTTCTCAACTGGTGACCCTCGTCGGGTGTGCTTACCCCCACCTGCTAGCAAGGTGGGGTGGGACATATGTGGTGACATAAATGTACTTTGATAATAAATTTACTTGGAATGTTAGGCCCGTTTTGCTTCTGGACTGAATTGCCACAAGTTTTATTTTTGGAGCACCTTTAATATACCAGCAATGTCCAAAGGCACTTTGTTCCATTGCTGTGTCTGTATAAGTGACACCTCTTTAAATATTTAGCTTGGAAAGAAAGCTTTGAGTGTCATGAAAATGTTAACACAATTCTGCATGTACTTACTAACTTGTAACTGCTCTTGAACCAGTGGGGAGAACTTCACTGAACTTCACTTGTCCCCATCACTGAACTGTTCTCACAACCAGTAAACTCACTCTCATGGACTCTTCGTCTCATGTTCTCAATATATATTGCTTGTTGTTTATATACATCGAGTACATCTATATGAAACGCTGTCGCAGGTGAGCAGCATCCATCATCAGGGACCCCCACCACCCAGGTCATGCTCTCTTCTCAATGCTGCCATCAGAAAACGTACAGGAGCCTCTGCACCACACCACCAGGTTCATGAACAGTTATCACCCCACAACCATCAGGAGCGGATAACTTCACTCACCACAACTCTGAACTGGGCCTAGGGTCCCACACCACCAGGTTCAGGAACAGTTATCACCCTACAACCATCAGGCTCCTGAACCAGTGTGGATAACTTCATCCACCACAACTCTGAACTGGGCCTAGGGTCCCACACCACCAGGTTCAGGAACAGTTATTATCCTACAACCATCAGGCTCCTGAACCAGTGTGGATAACTTCATCCACCACAACTCTGAACTGGGCCTAGGGTCCCACATCACCAGGTTCAAGAACAGTTATTATCCTACAACCACCAGGCTCCTGAACCAGTGTGGATAACTTCACCCACCACAACTCTGAACTGGGCCTAGGGTCCCACACCACCAGGTTCAGGAACAGTTATTATCCTACAACCATCAGGCTCCTGAACCAGTGTGGATAACTTCACTCACCACAACTCTGAACTGATTTCACAACCTATAGACTCACTTTCATGGACTCCATAACTCACGTTCTTGGTAATATGGGGCAACACGGTAGTGTAGTGCTTAGCACAACACAACGCTCTACAGTGCCAATGACCTGAGTTCAGTTTCTGCCTCTGTCTGTAAGGAGTCTGCACATTCTCCTCGTGACCGTGTGGGTTTCCTCCAGGTGCTCTGGTTTCCTCCCACAGTCCGAAGACTTGCCGGTTAGTAAGTCAATTGGTCATTGTAAATTGTCACATGATTAGGCCAGGGTTAAATTGGGGGTCGTTGGGTGACATGACTCAAATTGCCTAAATCAATCAATCTATATATCAATAAATAGATACATTTTTATTTATTATTTGCACAGTTTGTCTTCTTTTGCACATCGGTTGTTTGTCTTCATGTGAAGGTTTTCATCGGCTCCATTGTGTTCCTTTGTATCTACTGTGAATGCCTGCAAGAAAATGAATCTCAAGGTTGTATATGGTGACATGTATGCACTCTGATAATGAATTTATTTTGACATTTAAACTTCCAACTTTGAAGCCCCCTGTAGATTCCTCCTCGAATGATTTGAAATGACCTTCCTGTCGTAACTGCAAGCCACATGAAAGGATTTATACTGCTTCGTTCACAGTATCTGAATTCCTAGCGAACCTCCTCTACCACTGAGTATAGGCACTATTCCCATAGAGCAGGGACCAACTTCTGCACAGCAAGACCCCACTAAGGATAACCATCTAATCTGTCAAGATGATGCTGTCTGAGGGTTGACTGTTGGCCAAGGGGGAAGCTGCTCTTTGATGTAAATCCAGGGGGAAATCTCCCTTTTCCTCTTTGAAACTAAGAATGCTGTGGGATCACTTAAATCCAAGAGGATTTGTTTGCATTAACCAGCTACAGGATGAGCCTGAGTTTCCAGCCCTCAGTGATCCACCTCATTCAAGCTCACAGCCGTTCGCTGAAACTCAAGGGCAGAATCAGAGTCAGAATCAGGTTTACTATCACCGGCTTATGTCACGAAATTTGTTAACTTTGCAGCAGCAGTACAATGCAACATATAATAATAGAGAGAAAAAACTGAATTACAGTCAGTATGTAAATATTAAATAGTTAAATAAATGGTGCAAAAAAAAATAGAAATTAAAAAGTAATGAGGTAGTGTTCATGGGTTCAATTCCATTCAGAAATTGGACGGCAGAGGGGAAGAAGCTGTTCCTGAATCACTGAGTGTGTGTCTTCAGGCTCCTGTACCTCCTTCCTGATGGTAGCAATGAGAAGAGGGCATGACCTGGGTGGTGGGGGTCCTTAATGATGGATACTGCCTTTTTGAGGCACCTCTCCTTGAAGATGTCCTGGATATTTCAGAGGCTGGTGCCCATAATGGAGCTGACTGAGTTTACAACTTTCTACAGCTTTTTTTAATTTGTGCAGTGCCTCCCATACCAGATGGTGATGCAGCCAGTTAGAATGCTCTCCACAGTACATCTGCAGAAATTTACGAGTTTCTTTTGTGACATACCAAATCTTCTCAAATTCCTAATTTGTTGTGACTTATTTGTAACTGCATCAATATATTGGTCCCAGGATAGATCCTCAGAAATATTGACCTCCAGGAAATTGAAATGTCAAATAGAATTTGAACTGGAACCCGTATTGTACCAGAATGTTTGTGGAACATTTTGCTGCTGGACCCCAAGTAGAAGTGGATTCCGTTACTGGAAGTACACCAAGCACACTGGCTAAGCAGACTAACAGAATGCGCCATGTCCTTGAACTGAGGCGTGGGTAACCAACGCTTGTGCGTAAAGGAATGACAATATTGTCTGCTTTCTCGAAGCTATCACCAACACTTGGGCGGTGCTAGTCTTTCCTTGCTGCAAGTAAACGTACTTATGATTGATCCACCCTGAGTTAATTGCTGCATGTTATAAGATGTAGCAAAAAGGTATTCGACAAGAAGTGACTTGGTGGAGACGTACAAGATGATAGGAGTGGACAGCCAGAGACTTTTTCCCAAGGTAGAAATGGCTAATATGGGAGCACATCATTTCAAGGTGGTTGAAGTGGAGGTCGTCAGAGGTAGGTCTTTTACGCAGAGTGTGGTGGGTACATAGAGCACACTGCTGGGGTAATGGTAGAGGCAGTTACATTAGGGACATTTAAAAGACTTTTAGATAGACCATAGATTAGATTATGAGGACACTCAGTCCTCGTTTACTGTCAGTTAGAAATGCATGCATTAAAAAATGATACAACATTCCTCCAGAATGATATCACAAGAAAACACGGGACAACCAAGGCTAAAACTGACAAAACCACATAATTATAACATATAGTTACAACAGTGCAAAGCAATACCATAATTTGATAAAGAGCAGACCATGGGTATGGTAAAAAAAAGTCTCAAAGTCCTGATAGCCTCATCATCTCATGCAGGCGGCAGAAGGGAGGAACTCTCCCCGCCATGAATCTCCAAGTGCCGCCAACTTGCCGATGCAGCACCATTGGAAGCACCCGACCGCAGCGGACTCTGAGTCCGTCTGAAAACTTCGAGCCTCCGACCAGCTCCTCCGACACAGCCTCTCCAAGCACCATCCTTTGCCAAGCGCTTCGACCCCGCCCCGGCTGCCGAGCAACAAGCAAAGCCAAGGACTCGGGGCCTTCCCCTCCAGAGACTCTGGACCACACTGTAGCAGCAGCAGTGAAGCAGGCATTTCAGAAGTTTCACCAAATGTTCCTCCGTGCTCTCACGTCCGTCTCCATCAAATCAGGATTGTGCACGGCACCCTACTTGACAAATAACAGACGTCACCACCGGAGTGGGTGCTACGAGCTGCGTCACGCCGCCATCTTCTCCTCCTGACAGAAAAATGGAGGAAAGGGTTGGATTGGTCTTGGAATAGGTTAAAGGCCATTTCCATTTCATAAACCACTGATTCTGCCCAATTTGATTGTTATTTTCTTAGAATAATGTATACTCGAAGTATATTCTAGCATTTTCTCTACTAATGATGTTCAATTTGTTTGTTGTATTGAAACCTGCTTACCTTCCATGAGAAAATAATCCCATTTGTCTTTCTATCAGGGCATAAGATCATTTAATTCTTTTCACCATAAGTTTCTAATAGAGTCATAGAGACATAGAAAAGTACAGCACAGAAACAGCCCCTTCACCCCTTCTAGTCTGTGCTGAACTATTTAAACTGCCTACTCTCATCGACCTGCACAAGGACCATAGCCCTCCATACCCCTACCATCCATATACCTATCCAAACTTCTCTTAAAAGTTGAAATCAAAATTATATGCACCACTTGCGCTGGCAGTTCATTCACACTCTCACCACCCTCTGAGTGAAAAAGTTGCCCCACATGTTCTCCTTAAACTTTTCACCTTTCACCCTTAACCCATGAATTCTAGTTGTAGTCCCACCCAAGCTCCGTGTAAAAAGCCTGCTTGCATTTACCCTATCTATACCCCTCATAATCTTGTACACCTCGATCAAATATCCTCTCAATCTTCTATGTTCTAGGGAATAATGTTCTAACTGATTCAATCTTTCCTTATAACTCAGGTCCTCCAGACCAGGCAACATCCTTGTAAATAGTCTAGTACTCTTTCAATCTTGTTTACATCTTTCCTGTACGTTGGTGACCAAAAATGCAAACAAAACTGCAAATTTGGCCTCACCAATGTCTTATACAACTTCAACATAACGTCCCAAATCCTGTACTCAATTCTTTGATTTATAAAGATCAATTTGCCAAAAGTTTTCTTTATGACCCTATCTATCTGGAAATTATAGACCTGTATTCCCAGATCCCTTTGTTCTACCATACTCCTCAGTGCCCTAATGCTCACCACTCATGTGCCACTTTTTAGCCCATCTTTCCAGCTGGTCCAGATCCACTACCAGCTCTGATAGTCTTCCTCACTGTCCACTGCACCCCAATCTTGGTTTCATCCGTAAATTTAACCACATAATCATCCAGACCGTAGAGAGAGAGAGAGAGAGAGAGAGAGAGAAGTGGGGGGAGGGGGAAAGAGGGGAGGTACACGTTTTCTAGGCTGCTCCAGGGTATATCGAGAACGGCCAGCTGGCGAGCTCCAGGAGTGGAAATCCACTGCCGTGAAGAACCTCAGTTTTAGTGTTCCTTGTGTTGTTCTGCTGAACGCTGTGGGCATGTTATATTGGTGTCAGAATGTGTGGCGACCTTGAGGACTGACCCCAGCACATCCTCTTAGATTTTTGGCTGCTGGTCATGAAAATCACCATGAAATTTCCCTATTACACACCATTTTTTTTTGAAACCACCTATTTTGTTGTTTCAATTCATCATTCAAGTCAATTAAAATGTTGCCCACAATGTAAGCTGAGAAGATTTCTATCTTGTCCAGGCATGCCTAGGCATGGTTTTAGAAAGGCTATAAATTTCCATGAAGGATTTTGATATTTGAAACAGGGGTTTCCCGGAATAACTGATGCCAAGATTAAGGAAGGCATTTGTGTTGGTCCACAAATCAAACAGGTTATCAATGACAGGCAATTTGAAGAACTTCTAGTGGGACTGGAGAAAATTGCATTGAAGGCATTCAAGGATGTTGAAAATTTTCTTGGCAACTACAGAGCACCAAACTGTCTGCAGCTGGTTGACAACGTGCTTCAAGTATACAAAACCATGAAGTGCAACATGTCACTAAAGATTCATTTTCTGCATTCCCATTTAGACTTCTTCCCTGCAAGTCTTGGCTCTGTCAGTGACGAGCACGGTGAAAGGTTTTGCCAGGACATTGTGGTCATGGAGAAACGATACCAGGGCAACTGGAATCCATCACTGCTGGCTGATTATTGTTGGAGACTTAAGCGAGAAGCCTCAGACACTGAGTACAAATGAAAATCATCAACAAAACATTTTTAGCTGAGTTGAACGACTGCAAAGCGCCAGCACTGTTATGCAATTAAACACACTATATTCAATAAAAGTTAATTTCTTATTTCTCCAAATTCCTATGTGATACAAGTAGTCTGAAATAATATTTGTGTTCAACTTCAAGCGGTCTATCATAACATAAACAGAAACATATTCTGAGGAAGCCACACTTCCAAAAAACAAATTGTTGTCCAGTGTGGTTCTTGTTTCAGAAACAGAGCCGTTGGCCAAACAGATGACATCTGTTCCAGTGTGGCAGCTGTGGAGGGCCCAGACAGCGAGACTGAGGCTCTGAGTGCAAGGGTCAAGATGGACCTTGTGGTGTCATACCAGGGGAGCAATCCACTGCTGTAGTGTTATCTTTCAGCTCTGCTTTAAACCAAGGCTCTTTCATTATCCCTAAAGGATCTCGAGGGACTGCACCGAGCAAGAGAGTGGATTTATCCTTGCCAACCTGCGGATGGTCTGATACTTCCAAACTAGTTTCCACAAGGAACATAACTACAGTTGCTGAAACTGCTGTCGGCACTCATCAGGTCAGGCAGCGTAGGTAGAGAGGTGCAGGACCGTGTGAAAGTCTCAGACACACACACACACACACACAGTGCCTAAGAGCTTTACTGAGTGCTGTACCTGTCAATGAGGAGCAGAGAGCAAGTTTGTAAATCTGGCAGGAGCAAAGGTTGTTGGAAATGGCAGGGGTGTAGGACAGGTGGCACTGAAGGGGTGCCGGAAGTGGGAGGGAAGGGTGGGTGCAGACACACCCAGCCCCCAGACACCAGGCAAGGTCATTTGATTCCAAACTATTGGTTTAGTGATCATTACAGAATGGTGATGTGTGGACTAACCACTACACTACCATGCCACTCATTGCTGTGTTCCCCAATTACACCATGACAGCTTTTCTGAAATGTCTGGTTGCTGGTAAAGTGCCTTGGAGGGTGTGAAGTCCTTAGGAGCACATGTTTTTGTTTATTTTTCCCATCAATCCAACTCTGTATCCAATGCTTCTGGACCTCATTTCCATCCATCTCTTTAACACTGGCACGTAGCCTCACAGCCACCGTAGGGCACATCCGCAGGGACAGCACTGTAGTGTAGTGGTTAGCTTACTGCTTTACACCGCCAGCTGTAAGGTTGGGGCTCAGTTCACACCGCTGTCGGTAAGGAGCTTGTATGTGCGCCCCATGACTGTGTCCGTTTCTCCCAGGTGCTCTGGTTTCCTCCCACATTCCAAACACGTATGCGTTAGGGGTAGTAAGTCATGGGCATGCTATGTTGGCGCTGGAAACTTGGCGACGCTTGCAGGCTGCCCCCAGCACAATCCTCGCTGATTTGATTTGACACAAATGCTGCATTTCACTGCGTTTTGATGTATCGTTCATTCATTATGTGCCATGTCGTATGACGTGGGCGATCGTGGTCTTTCCATGACCATGACTGCTCTTGACAAATTTTTCTATAGACCTGGTTTGTCATTGCCTTCTTCTGGGCAGTGTCTTTACAAGACGGGTGACCCCAACCATTATCAATACGCTTCAGAGATTGTCTGTCTAGCATCAGTGGTCGCATAACCAGGACTTGTGATCTGCACCAGCTGCTCAAACGACCGTCACCACCTGCTCCCATGGTCACCTGACCCTGATCCGGGGGGTGGGGGGACTAAGCAGGTGCTACACCTTGCCCAAGGGTGACTGGCAGGCTAGCGGAGGGAAAGAGTGCCTCACACCTCCTTTGGTAGGGACGTATCTCCGCCCCACCACAAACTTTGATGTATATGCAACTAATACTAAGTTAATCTCTTTCATCTTTAACTGTAAAAGAAGAGATATCATTGCTTCCCACCATCTAGGGACCCAAATACACCTGCAGAATATTTCTTGCCATCAGCATATGTCATTAGTCCCAGACTATGTGCAACTTGAACTGTGCTATAGAAGGAGAGCAGGGAGAAGAGATTGTGTCCTGGGTGGTGGGGGTTCCTGATGATTGTTACTGCTTTTTCTGACAGCACTCCAAGTAGAGTGCTCAATGGTGGGGAAGGCTTCTACCACAGTGGACTGGACTATATATATAGGACATATACTCTACAGATAAAGGAGCTGTACAAGGGTCAGCAATATCATAAAGGATCCCACCCACCCTACTTATAGATAGGTTGTCCCACTCCCATCAAGGAGAAGGCTATGTAACATCCACACCAGGACCACCAGACTCAAAAATAGTTACTTTCCCCAAGCAGTAAGGCTGATCAACACCTCCACCCATTAGCTACCCCATCACTACATCCCTACCCATTACCCACACATCACCACGTCTCCACACATCACCACTCCTCCACACATCACCCACTCCTCCACACATCACCACTCCTCCACACATCACCACTCCTCCACACATCACCACTCCTCCACACATCACCCACTCCTCCACACATCACCCACTCCTCCACACATCACCACGTCTCCACACATCACCACGTCTCCACACATCACCCACTCCTCCACACATCACCCACTCCTCCACACATCACCCACTCCTCCACACATCACCCACTCCTCCACACATCACCACGTCTCCACACATCACCCACTCCTCCACACATCACCACGTCCTCCACACATCACCACGTCTCCACACATCACCCACTCCTCCACACATCACCCACTCCTCCACACATCACCCACGTCTCCACACATCACCACGTCTCCACACATCACCACGTCTCCACACATCACCCACTCCTCCACACATCACCCACTCCTCCACACATCACCCACTCCTCCACACATCACCACTCCTCCACACATCACCCCTCCTCCACACATCACCCACTCCTCAACAAAACACCACGACTCCACACAACACCACTCCTCCACACATCACCACGTCTCCACACATCACCCACTCCTCCACACATCACCACGTCTCCACACATCACCCACTCCTCCACACATCACCCACTCTCCACACATCACCACGTCTCCACACATCACCCACTCCTCCACACATCACCCACTCCTCCACACATCACCCACTCCTCCACACATCACCACTCCTCCACACATCACCCACTCCTCCACACATCACCACGTCTCCACACATCACCCACTCCTCCACACATCACCACTCCTCCACACATCACCACGTCTCCACACATCACCCACTCCTCCACACATCACCACTCCTCCACACATCACCCACTCCTCCACACATCACCACGTCTCCACACATCACCACTCCTCCACACATCACCCACTCCTCCACACATCACCCACTCCTCCACACATCACCCACTCCTCCACACATCACCCACTCCTCCACACATCACCCACTCCTCC
Organism: Mobula hypostoma; assembly: GCF_963921235.1. Taxonomy (NCBI): domain Eukaryota; kingdom Metazoa; phylum Chordata; class Chondrichthyes; order Myliobatiformes; family Myliobatidae; genus Mobula; species Mobula hypostoma. The sequence continues at coordinate 56,907,706 of NC_086117.1, forward strand.
ACACATCACCACTCCTCCACACATCACCACGTCTCCACACATCACCACTCCTCCACACATCACCACTCCTCCACACATCACCACGTCTCCACACATCACCCACTCCTCCACACATCACCCACTCCTCCACACATCACCACGTCTCCACACATCACCCACTCCTCCACACATCACCACGTCTCCACACATCACCCACTCCTCCACACATCACCACGTCTCCACACATCACCACGTCTCCACACATCACCACTCCTCCACACATCACCACGTCTCCACACATCACCCACTCCTCCACACATCACCACTCCTCCACACATCACCCACTCCTCCACACATCACCACGTCTCCACACATCACCCACTCCTCCACACATCACCCACTCCTCCACACATCACCCACTCCTCCACACATCACCACGTCTCCACACATCACCCACTCCTCCACACATCACCCACTCCTCCACACATCACCCACTCCTCCACACATCACCCACTCCTCCACACATCACCACTCCTCCACACATCACCCACTCCTCCACACATCACCACGTCTCCACACATCACCCACTCCTCCACACATCACCCACTCCTCCACACATCACCACTCCTCCACACATCACCACGTCTCCACACATCACCCACTCCTCCACACATCACCACTCCTCCACACATCACCACGTCTCCACACATCACCACGTCTCCACACATCACCACTCCTCCACACATCACCACTCCTCCACACATCACCCACTCCTCCACACATCACCACGTCTCCACACATCACCCACTCCTCCACACATCACCCACTCCTCCACACATCACCACGTCTCCACACATCACCACGTCTCCACACATCACCCACTCCTCCACACATCACCACGTCTCCACACATCACCACGTCTCCACACATCACCACGTCTCCACACATCACCCACTCCTCCACACATCACCCACTCCTCCACACATCACCCACTCCTCCACACATCACCCACTCCTCCACACATCACCACGTCTCCACACATCACCACTCCTCCACACATCACCACGTCTCCACACATCACCCACTCCTCCACACATCACCACTCCTCCACACATCACCCACTCCTCCACACATCACCACGTCTCCACACATCACCCACTCCTCCACACATCACCCACTCCTCCACACATCACCCACTCCTCCACACATCACCACGTCTCCACACATCACCCACTCCTCCACACATCACCCACTCCTCCACACATCACCCACTCCTCCACACATCACCCACTCCTCCACACATCACCCACTCCTCCACACATCACCACTCCTCCACACATCACCACTCCTCCACACATCACCCACTCCTCCACACATCACCCACTCCTCCACACATCACCACGTCTCCACACATCACCACTCCTCCACACATCACCCACTCCTCCACACATCACCCACTCCTCCACACATCACCACTCCTCCACACATCACCCACTCCTCCACACATCACCCACTCCTCCACACATCACCCACTCCTCCACACATCACCACGTCTCCACACATCACCCACTCCTCCACACATCACCCACTCCTCCACACATCACCACGTCTCCACACATCACCACGTCTCCACACATCACCACTCCTCCACACATCACCACGTCTCCACACATCACCCACTCCTCCACACATCACCCACTCCTCCACACATCACCCACTCCTCCACACATCACCACGTCTCCACACATCACCACGTCTCCACACATCACCACGTCTCCACACATCACCACGTCTCCACACATCACCACTCCTCCACACATCACCCACTCCTCCACACATCACCCACTCCTCCACACATCACCCACTCCTCCACACATCACCCACTCCTCCACACATCACCACTCCTCCACACATCACCACTCCTCCACACATCACCACGTCTCCACACATCACCCACTCCTCCACACATCACCCACTCCTCCACACATCACCCACTCCTCCACACATCACCACTCCTCCACACATCACCCACTCCTCCACACATCACCACTCCTCCACACATCACCCACTCCTCCACACATCACCCACTCCTCCACACATCACCACTCCTCCACACATCACCACGTCTCCACACATCACCACGTCTCCACACATCACCCACTCCTCCACACATCACCCACTCCTCCACACATCACCACGTCTCCACACATCACCCACTCCTCCACACATCACCACTCCTCCACACATCACCCACTCCTCCACACATCACCCACTCCTCCACACATCACCACTCCTCCACACATCACCCACTCCTCCACACATCACCCACTCCTCCACACATCACCCACTCCTCCACACATCACCACTCCTCCACACATCACCACTCCTCCACACATCACCACGTCTCCACACATCACCACTCCTCCACACATCACCCACTCCTCCACACATCACCACTCCTCCACACATCACCCACTCCTCCACACATCACCCACTCCTCCACACATCACCACTCCTCCACACATCACCACTCCTCCACACATCACCACGTCTCCACACATCACCACTCCTCCACACATCACCCACTCCTCCACACATCACCCACTCCTCCACACATCACCCACTCCTCCACACATCACCACTCCTCCACACATCACCACGTCTCCACACATCACCCACTCCTCCACACATCACCACTCCTCCACACATCACCCACTCCTCCACACATCACCACGTCTCCACACATCACCCACTCCTCCACACATCACCCACTCCTCCACACATCACCACGTCTCCACACATCACCACGTCTCCACACATCACCACGTCTCCACACATCACCCACTCCTCCACACATCACCCACGTCTCCACACATCACCACTCCTCCACACATCACCACGTCTCCACACATCACCACGTCTCCACACATCACCACGTCTCCACACATCACCCACTCCTCCACACATCACCACGTCTCCACACATCACCACTCCTCCACACATCACCACGTCTCCACACATCACCCACTCCTCCACACATCACCCACTCCTCCACACATCACCACGTCTCCACACATCACCACTCCTCCACACATCACCCACTCCTCCACACATCACCACTCCTCCACACATCACCCACTCCTCCACACATCACCCACTCCTCCACACATCACCACGTCTCCACACATCACCCACTCCTCCACACATCACCCACTCCTCCACACATCACCCACTCCTCCACACATCACCACTCCTCCACACATCACCCACTCCTCCACACATCACCACTCCTCCACACATCACCACGTCTCCACACATCACCCACTCCTCCACACATCACCCACTCCTCCACACATCACCACTCCTCCACACATCACCACGTCTCCACACATCACCACGTCTCCACACATCACCCACTCCTCCACACATCACCCACTCCTCCACACATCACCACTCCTCCACACATCACCCACTCCTCCACACATCACCCACTCCTCCACACATCACCACGTCTCCACACATCACCCACTCCTCCACACATCACCCACTCCTCCACACATCACCCACTCCTCCACACATCACCCACTCCTCCACACATCACCACGTCTCCACACATCACCCACTCCTCCACACATCACCCACTCCTCCACACATCACCCACTCCTCCACACATCACCCACTCCTCCACACATCACCCACTCCTCCACACATCACCCACTCCTCCACACATCACCCACTCCTCCACACATCACCCACTCCTCCACACATCACCCACTCCTCCACACATCACCACGTCTCCACACATCACCCACTCCTCCACACATCACCACTCCTCCACACATCACCACTCCTCCACACATCACCACTCCTCCACACATCACCCACTCCTCCACACATCACCCACTCCTCCACACATCACCCACTCCTCCACACATCACCACGTCTCCACACATCTCCCACTCCTCCACACATCACCACTCCTCCACACATCACCACTCCTCCACACATCACCACTCCTCCACACATCACCACTCCTCCACACATCACCCACTCCTCCACACATCACCCACTCCTCCACACATCACCACTCCTCCACACATCACCACTCCTCCACACATCACCCACTCCTCCACACATCACCCACTCCTCCACACATCACCACGTCTCCACACATCACCACTCCTCCACACATCACCACTCCTCCACACATCACCCACTCCTCCACACATCACCCACTCCTCCACACATCACCCACTCCTCCACACATCACCACCTCCACACACATCACCCACTCTCCACACATCACCACTCCTCCACACATCACCACTCCCACACATCACCCACTCCTCCACACATCACCACGTCTCCACACATCACCACGTCTCCACACATCACCCACTCCTCCACACATCACCACGTCTCCACACATCACCCACTCCTCCACACATCACCCACTCCTCCACACATCACCCACTCCTCCACACATCACCCACTCCTCCACACATCACCACGTCTCCACACATCACCCACTCCTCCACACATCACCCACTCCTCCACACATCACCCACTCCTCCACACATCACCACGTCTCCACACATCACCACTCCTCCACACATCACCCACTCCTCCACACATCACCACGTCTCCACACATCACCACGTCTCCACACATCACCACGTCTCCACACATCACCACGTCTCCACACATCACCACTCCTCCACACATCACCCACTCCTCCACACATCACCCACTCCTCCACACATCACCCACTCCTCCACACATCACCCACTCCTCCACACATCACCACTCCTCCACACATCACCCACTCCTCCACACATCACCACGTCTCCACACATCACCCACTCCTCCACACATCACCACGTCTCCACACATCACCACGTCTCCACACATCACCACGTCTCCACACATCACCCACTCCTCCACACATCACCCACTCCTCCACACATCACCCACTCCTCCACACATCACCACGTCTCCACACATCACCCACTCCTCCACACATCACCACTCCTCCACACATCACCACGTCTCCACACATCACCCACTCCTCCACACATCACCACGTCTCCACACATCACCCACTCCTCCACACATCACCACGTCTCCACACATCACCACGTCTCCACACATCACCACGTCTCCACACATCACCCACTCCTCCACACATCACCCACTCCTCCACACATCACCCACTCCTCCACACATCACCACGTCTCCACACATCACCCACTCCTCCACACATCACCCACTCCTCCACACATCACCCACTCCTCCACACATCACCCACTCCTCCACACATCACCCACTCCTCCACACATCACCACTCCTCCACACATCACCACTCCTCCACACATCACCACGTCTCCACACATCACCACTCCTCACCACTCCTCCACACCACTCTCCACACATCACCACTCCTCCACACATCACCACTCCTCCACACATCACCACTCCTCCACACATCACCCACTCCTCCACACATCACCCACTCCTCCACACATCACCCACTCCTCCACACATCACCACGTCTCCACACATCACCACTCCTCCACACATCACCCACTCCTCCACACATCACCCACTCCTCCACACATCACCACGTCTCCACACATCACCCACTCCTCCACACATCACCACGTCTCCACACATCACCACGTCTCCACACATCACCCACTCCTCCACACATCACCCACTCCTCCACACATCACCCACTCCTCCACACATCACCCACTCCTCCACACATCACCCACTCCTCCACACATCACCACTCCTCCACACATCACCACGTCTCCACACATCACCCACTCCTCCACACATCACCCACTCCTCCACACATCACCCACTCCTCCACACATCACCACGTCTCCACACATCACCCACTCCTCCACACATCACCCACTCCTCCACACATCACCACTCCTCCACACATCACCACGTCTCCACACATCACCCACTCCTCCACACATCACCCACTCCTCCACACATCACCACGTCTCCACACATCACCCACTCCTCCACACATCACCCACTCCTCCACACATCACCCACTCCTCCACACATCACCCACTCCTCCACACATCACCACGTCTCCACACATCACCACGTCTCCACACATCACCACGTCTCCACACATCACCACGTCTCCACACATCACCCACTCCTCCACACATCACCCACTCCTCCACACATCACCACTCCTCCACACATCACCCACTCCTCCACACATCACCCACTCCTCCACACATCACCCACTCCTCCACACATCACCACGTCTCCACACATCACCACGTCTCCACACATCACCCACTCCTCCACACATCACCCACTCCTCCACACATCACCACGTCTCCACACATCACCCACTCCTCCACACATCACCACGTCTCCACACATCACCCACTCCTCCACACATCACCCACTCCTCCACACATCACCACTCCTCCACACATCACCCACTCCTCCACACATCACCACTCCTCCACACATCACCCACTCCTCCACACATCACCACGTCTCCACACATCACCCACTCCTCCACACATCACCCACTCCTCCACACATCACCACGTCTA